>NC_135401.1:2020000-2325000 GCF_051989625.1 Stigmatopora argus | reverse complement strand
GTATATGCATGTGTGTGTGTGTATATATATATATATATTTCATACATAAGGCGCACTGGATTATAAGGCGCAGTAGTAGTTGTAGTAGTAGGGGATTATACATCCACTAGATGGAGCTGTGCTAGAGGGAATTTCATACAATAATTAACCAATATTGATCTACACAGTAATCCCTTGATTATCACGGTTAATGTAGACCAGAGATGGCTGCGATAAACGAAAAACCGCAAAGTAGATCACCCCGTTTTAAAAAAATAATTAAAATAAAAGAAATATATATTTTATATTTTTACTTCAGTGCTCAGTTCTGGTAGCAGGCGGAGGTCAGGGGCGTGGCTTCCGCTGGATTTTCACATTTTTATGAACTTACCCAAAAAAATTAATTAAAAAAAATTCCCCCAGAAAAAATCAGCGGTGTCATGAAGCCGCGATATTCGAGGGATTACTGTATGTCTTTTAGCTGGGCCTTATAGTGCAGAAAACACACCCATTTTTTATTTTTATAGCTAACAAATAATGCTATATGATCAATTAGCACAAGGACACTGCTGTCTAGAGTATAGGATCTATATTTTAATTTTAATGTAGTCATTCTTCACAGAAGATAAATACACAATAAAGTTCTGTTGCGTCTGTCTACGGGTGTTGCGGCACCATTTGTGTCCTGTTGGTTGGGTTGCTAACAGGGTTGTAGTAACACAACTTGGACGCTAGTTCACATTTTGGAGTCTTTTTTTAATTCATTAATTGTTAACCCAATGATGAGCCACAATTACAAAACATATTTTGACATCCTTCCATTTTTTTTAGATGCAGCAAAGAAATCAAACGGTGCAGACGAAGGTAGCGCCGGCGGAGGGGAGACATGACCCAATCAAAAGGTGGATTTTCTAGCTCATAATAATAAATCAAATAAATCACGGATGCAAATGAGTTAGGGCTTTTCCCAGTGCACATTCAAAAGTTTAATAACTTTATTGACATCGAAATTAACCCTTTGAAAAATGATTGTAGCGCACACGTCCTGCTGAATTTGCGCCTGTCCACAATCTGACAATTAAGACTTTAAGGCGCTCGCTTGTGTAAATAAAGCTAATAATTATTTGTTTTCTAATATACCAAAGATTTTTTTTCCTGCTAGGACATTGTTTAACAAAAAAAAAAGAAATCTTAAGTTATTTTTCCGAAAAGCAGATTTTTGTGTTCATACATAGATTTTGACTCATATTGTATGTTTGCTTTCTTAGCCAATCAGAAGGGTGAATTCCGATTTGGCGATGACTAGCCAATGAAACGAGAGGAGGGAATATTACGGATGAAGTAAGGAAGTATATAGTGTATCAATGTTAAAGTACATCAATAGTTCTGGATTTTTTGTCGTACTTGTGTTTGGACACTAAGCAGCCAATCAGAATTTGCCCTGTATCCCGACTCCTGATTGGTGGAGAAAAGCGTATGCTTCAATCATGTTTTACATGCGCAATATTTCACATCATGCCTAGGAAATCGTTGCATGAATCTGAGTTGATCAATTTGGGTAAAATGTCATGGATTATGGAGGCCTATTTTGGGGTTAGCATGTGTACTAAGCTATCACCTTTTTCAGGAAATATTGAAACGACAAGATCTGGCACGTGTACAGTGTTTTATTGTCAGAAATAATTAAAAAAATCATTCACTGCACCTCTGCTTATGCTATGTCCACGAAAAATACCATGTTCGCTCTTTATCATCGTGAGTTTGGACGTCAGGTGATTGCATTTTTGTAGTTTTTTGGTTGACTTCAGCAGCTTCGGAATGGAGTCTCAATTCTTCCTCCATTTTCTTGCCTGATCCATCTTCCGTAAAGCCTTTCGAATCTATCTTTTCATAATTTTTCTTCTCAGAGGCGTGTCCAATTTTTTCCTTCAGAATTTCACTTCCTCCTCCACCATTTTTGGGCGATTCGGCATTGTCCCGAGGTTGATCGCGTCTGTCATGTGGCGGATCTGCCACCAGGAAGGCACTTTTTACGGAACCTTGTGAAAAAGACAGGTGTGCATTTAAAAAAAAAAAACTTCATTTCAAATAATACCCAAATAAAATTCACCTTCCGTACCTTCTAAGCTTCTTCTCTTTGACCTGGAGTTTCCACAACGTGAATCACAGCACTGGCATATAGCGTCATGTCCTACAAGAGCTGTCCACCTAGTAAATAAATAATTAAAAAAAAAAAATCCATATGTTCAAATATTTTTCCTGAATGTTTTGTGTCTGCTCTGTCATGTTAAAGAACTGCAAACCCGGAAAAAAATGTCAAATCATGAATAAATGTACAGTATTTGAAGAAAAAAATCGACCAAGTGGTTAGCATCTCAGCTAGCATGTCGAGGGTTCGATCCCAGGTCGGTTCTCACCATGTAGAGTTTGCATGTTCTCCCCTGGCTTGCGTGGGTTTTCTCCAGGGTACTCCAGTTTTCGCTCACATCCCCTAAAACATGCATGCTAGGCTAACTGGATGCTAAACACACCCTAGCTATGAGTGTGATTGCTTGTTTGTTCTCTGGGCTTGCGTGGTTTTTCTCTGGGTACTCCAGTTTCCTCCCAGATCCCAAAACATGCATGCTAGGCTAATTGGATGCTAAACACACCCTAGCTAGGGGTGTGATTGTTTGTTTGTTCTCCCTGGGCTTGCATGGGTTTTCTCTGGGTACTCCAGCTTCCACCTACATCTCCAAAACATGCATGCTAGGCTAATTGTATGCTAAATGTACCCTAGCTACGAGTGTGATTTTTTGTTTGTTTTCTCTGGGAACTCCAGCTTCCCCCTACATCCCTAAATCATGCATGCTAGGCTAACTGGATGCTAAATAAACCCCAGCTATGAGTGTGATTAGCTATGACTAGCATTGTCTTACCTATTATCTCCGTAAGTGCACGATTTACGAGCTGGACTCGGCTCTTCGGATGAGGCGAACAATTTGCAGTAAATGCCGACCTGCCACAGACGGCGGCGTCAAGTCACATTTGGCGGCAGCGCGGATGAATTCACCGTTCTCACCTCGCGGTCCGGATCCAAAATGAACTGGAAGGCTTTGAAGGAGAACCTCAGGGTCTCGTTAGCGCCCCGGAGGAACCGAGAAGCCCCTCCGGGGTCCCGCTTGCTGTCCAGCATGCACCTGGGGACGGAATGAACATGACATCACCCATTCCAAGGAGAAAAACCCGCATTTTCCTGCGCCATCCATACCCCAAATTGCCAATGATTGTGTGTTTACGGGACGTAGAAGAGACATTTTCCGGTAAAGCGAAACACTTGTCGATGTACAGTCGACTTCCGGTAGGCAGACGTGGAGCAGAAATTTGGACGCGGACTTCCTGGCCAAGATGGAACACTAGATTTTCGACCGGGTTGCTCCACGAATCTGATTTGGACACATCGTAGCGTGACGGACTGAATGGGAAGCAACGTAGAAGCTTGTTGGATTTTTGCGTACCGTCCATCAAATGGATTTGGAACTCATTTGAATGCACTTTAAGTTTTTTCCACAGGTGCGTTGTTCTCCAGGTGGGCTTGACTGCCAGTTGGTGCACATCGTGGTACCTTGGAAAAGATTGTTTTCAAATTTTAGTAGGGATATGGACTAGTTTTTCATGACCATGGTTGTAGACAGCCACTAGATGTTTACTTTATTACAGCTTTAGCCTTTAGCTAGGTCTTTTTTTTCCCACACACTGAATTTATAGTACTTTGGTTGAACTTTACAAACATCTGGAAGTGCATATGTCATTTTTTATGTTCACATTTTGAAAGTATACTGACAGAAAATTGGAGTTTTATTTTGAAGATGACAACATGGTGCTAAGTTTAAACCAAGCTTGTCAGACTTGGGTTGATTCGCGGGCCGCTTTAACGTCAACTTGATTTCACATGGGCCGGACCATTTTAGATATAATATTTAGATTTTATATATATATAAATGGATTAAAAGAACTGGATTAAAAGCCCCTAATATTCCATTTTTTATAGATCTAAAACAATGTTTATTTTAGTTTTTTTAAAATATATTTTTAGATTTTACAAAAGGATTTTTGAACTAAAAACAGAAAAAAATGACAATTATTGATTTAAATGTGGGGAAATCAGGAAATTTAATATACATCTATACTCGTCATTTGAATTTGATCCTAAAACAGAAAGTCGGCACTCGTGATTTACTTTCCCGGGCCACACAAAATAATGCGGCGGGCCAGATTTGGCCCCCGGGCCGCCACTTTGACACATGCAGTTAGCTTAGGTCACTTGATGATTTCAATAATGGAGACTTTTCAAGGTAACGACTGATTTTATTATTTTATTTTTCACCTGTTAGGTTGTTTCCGTTTTAGAGCAAGTAGATTAATTACACACCGCCATATTGGCCAGTATAAATATATGCGCCTAAATTATGTCACATGACATCAAGTTCATGTCATAAAGAGTATTAAATGAACATTATATTTTTGAAGGACTTTAGATGTGGCTTAAAACACTTAGAATCCACTATAATTGCGCTTAATCTTACATATTATCCCCTCTAGTTTTAGGTCCATTTGGAACTTTAAAATGAAAATGCTAACCTTGTAGCATGCAAAAAAAAAATAGCTTCCGGTGCCTACCTTCGATAACGACATTCAATTTCAACGTCAACCCGAGAAGCTCCGCTCGGAAACCTCTCCGTTGAAGGTTCATAATAAAGAGTATATTTGTAGACCAAGAATTCGCTCGTCAACTGGAACAAAAAATACAAAGTTTCATTCCAGGGGAGCAGATAAAATGGACTATAACACGGGTTCGTACGTACCTCTTTACGGGACCCGCACGCCGTTAGGGGATATGCGAAGAGCAGGTCTCCAGACGGGCTCAGGACACCGTTACTTCGGCAGTTTGGACCCAATTGGAGTTCAGACTCGTCCGCACCGAATCCGTAGAAAGACGGCTTGACCCGGAGGACCAAGTCGAACGCGGAGCAGGTCAACGAGACGTCCGCAAGGTGAGGTCGGGCGAAGCGGGGGGTTTCGGTTGATGGGTCGCGGTTGCTAGCTTGTAAAGTGTAAACTTTTGGGTGTGGGCTAACTTTAATTGTTTTCTCGGGGGACTTTAAGCCCATTTCAAAGCAGGGGAAAAGTAATATAAGACAAAATAAAGTGTAAGTAGAAAGTCTTGTTGCCATTGTCACGTTGTGTTACCTTGCTAATGTGAGCGTTTAAGGAACGCCACTCGCAGGTGGATGTAATTAAGGGAATTGTTTGGAAGAAAAAACGTTTAACAATATGAGCACAGTACATTGACGTGATTAAAGTTGTATTTTACTTTTACTCTAGTGCTTTATTAAATGGAGGAAGTTATAGCTACATTTCCACGAATAAGTTGGTGTGGGCGACACGTTTTTGTCTATGTAAAGCTCGCATGATCCGGATGATACTGTGGCCGGTTAGCTCAGTTGGTTAGAGCGTGGTGCTAATAACGCCAAGGTCGCGGGTTCGATCCCCGTACGGGCCACTCGTTTTTTCGTCCCTCTTATGTTTATTTTTGCATTTCTGTACATCAAAGTACACGTTTAAAAAATGTTGATAAATGTAAAATTATAGGTTACTGACAGGTAAACCGGTATAAAAGCAGGTACATTTATCTTTTTACGACAATATACGTACCTGCCAAACAGACGTTTACCCCCCAAAAAATACTAATAATATGCCTGTACCAAAATAAAAAGGTGGATTCCTGATTAATACTGAACTTACTTTTATTTCCAGAGGCCCTCGAAACAACATTAAGATAATAACGTCAACTAATACATCTTTCGTACCACTTAAAAGTCTTGCAGTTGCTCCTCTGAGCCACCGGAGGGCGTGTTACAGCCATGAGTAAAACAGGCAAACGGTAATTATATTGCTCTGCTTTGTAGAATCAAAACGTTTAATGTGGCTGACGCAGAGAAATTTTGTGTTTTCTTTGTAGATTTTGCAAAGTCCAGTTTTTATAAAATGAGCATGTCTTATAGCAAGTACGACCGTTGACATGAAAGCCGTCAAAGGTGGCTTAAACATAAAATAAATCAAAGGTGACCAAACTAGCCTTAGACTTAAGATTTTAACAAAATGCACATTCACACACAGGACACGCAGGAAACGGTCTGTTGAGGACTTCTTCTGAAAAGGATTTACAAAATAAAAGAAAGCAAGAGAATTTGACTGTTGGAGAAGAAGGCACATCCGGTAAGTCATCAAACGCATACATTTTTCTTTATTGCTAATTTTTCAAAATGCATTTTCACTGCTGATTTTAAAAAGAGACAAAACATTAGTTGGACCGTATATCTTAATCTATGTCGACCCGAGAAACTTCAAAATAAAACTTGTAGGCTTGTTTTGAATTTGGAGCACTTTGGTGCGTTTGATTCCTACATGATTTTTTACAGACCCCAAACAGTAAGAAATTATGCTTTTAATTGAATAAGATGCGCATTCTCCCGGTTATTGTGATGTTTAATGAGCTAGCCAGGCGGTCGTAGTCCACTTTGAACTTTTTACACTGTAAAATAGTCAATTTCCATTGCTTTTAATGTCGTAAAAATGACACGAATTACACGAATTTAATGTGTAGTTCTGCCATATGTGAAATAAACAGGTTATTTTCAATAACGAATGTGGATGAGTCCATGAAACCGCAACCGAAAAACCCTTCTTAGTCTTTTTAGGGCGTGTCTGAGTGCTGCTGTTTTACCTCTCAGGGGACCAATAAAACATATCTGAATTATTCATGCGACGTGCATCGTCTCCGGTTGACTGGACCCGTTTTGAAACCCGCACCAAGACGGGATGTGCGGGCTAAAGGTTAGCATTAGTGTCACAAAGGTCGTGGGTAAAAGAAGGGCCCTTCTTGTATACAACATACGAACACGCGAGCGTCCAAATTCCATCGCTGCCGCCCGAGCGGTCCTCCTTCGGGTACTCAACGGGTCACGTGACTTAACACGGGTGCTCGACGGAGATGACCTCTTGACCCCCTTTTTGTTCTTTACGGTCCTCACACATATGCTACTATAACAATAAAAGACAATGGTGGCCACTTGAAGTAAAAACGGGGGGTAGGGAGGGAGTCGGCTATTGTTTGTGTTAAGCATTGTTACCCCGACAAGGACCCCATGAAGAAAAGCAATATTTTAAAGATTAAAAATGGTTCGGAGCAGATTGAGGAGGCCGGCCTGTTAGCATTTTAGAGCCTAGTCGAGCATCTAAAGTTTATTTTGGGTTAATTAAAAGTACTAAAAAATGGCATAGCGTATGCTAACATGATTGAATGTGATTAGTTCATTCTTATAAAAGAAAGCAGTTGATTTAAATTCTTTTATTTTCTTTTGACCCTCAAAAATATTTTTTTAAATGCTTTGATGTCTAGCAGATTTGTAAAAAGTGTGGTGCATATTTAATTTGGTTACAGAAATATTCGGTATTGGATGTGAACATTATTTGTAAGTATATCTATTTATTTTTGTAATGATGACATGTAATAGCACATGCATTTGAAGTCATGAAAAATGTTAGCAAACCCGTTTTTACCTAAGCAGGCTACCGACCGATTATTAAACGTGTTTTGAAATGGCGCGCATGTCAAAAAATGTAATTTACTTGTCACTCAAATCTGACAGTTTTTTTTCTCCTCCATTTCATAATTATTCCATGCCCTGTGATTGGCTGGCCACCAATTCAGGGTGTCCTCTGTGACCCTAGTGAGGATAAAGCGGTTCAGAAAATGAGATGAGAATAGATAGTTATTCCATCCAAAACAGAGCAACGGGAACGCCCACTTTTTCGCCAATTCTGGTTGTGACATCACAATCGGAATTTATGGTCATTTCTGGCTTTTTCATGCCGCGAATATGGAATGGGCTCCAGCACCCCCCCAACCCTTGTGAGGAACGGAAAAAAATGAATATGGTTTCTAATATTTTCCAGTCACTCGCTGTAGTATTTTAAAAGCGTGTAATAAAGCAACCGTTTGAATGACGACCATCACTAATCAATGACGTTGACTCAGCTTGAACTTGAGACGGCCATTTTGGCTCGGCCTGCTGAGCTCGCAACGGAGCAAGGCGGGATCAATATGCTAAATACTACGGCTCAATCTCTTTATTTTGAAATGTGCTGAGTAGTATCAGTGTTGTAATGAAGTACTCACTGTTTGAGGTATTTGCATCGCCATTGTGTGCCAATCATTACAATTACAATAGTGATGAATGACTTTCGCGAGTAGTTTTCTGTCCTTTTCGCGAGTATCCGCTCAACAAAAATTGGCATTTTTATTGTTATTGTCGTCTGGTCGTCGGTGTGCAGCGCCAATGAAGTTTGTAGTTTGTTCATTTTTCCCCCAGTTTTGTTTGTAGGATTATTTTGTACTTATTTTTTTTTTTTTAAAAAGGCAAAACCCCAACAAACATGAGAATTTTAGTCACTACTTCATTCAAATTTATTTTCTATGTCCAAGTGATTATATTTGTTGTAGCAATTTTTATTTTTTAGGTTTTCAACACACAAGACAGTATTTTTTTAATATGATATTCAGTATCCCACCAGTAACAATGGCGCCGCTTCAGGAATGCAAAATTAACCCATTGCCTGCCATTGACAGGAATAGACGTCTAATTCATTTAAACTGGGAGCGAGAATTGTAATCTGTTCATGCCAATGACGGCTCTAGATGTCCAATCCATTTTTTTTAATTGGGCCCAAAATGAAATGGACACCAACTGACGTCAATGGCAGCCAATTATTTGCTAAGGATGAAGCATGTAAAATACTCCGAATTTTACATGAATTTATCCAGAATTTTTATTTTTAGTTTGTTTAATTTATTTTTTGCTTGGGGCATATCTCTGTGACCATAAGTGGCTATGCAGACAGGGCGGGGGGTGGTGATCTATCAGGCTCCGCCCACCTGGAGGAGGCTTACCCGGATCTTCTGCGGCAGATATTTGCAAGCCCCGCCCCTACTTTTGTCGTCTTATAACAGGATTGCTACTGGCGCGAAAAACGCACTGCGCGGCTTTTTTTTCCTCTCCACGTCGCGGGGCGGAACCACCGATTGTTAGTTTAGGGGTTGTTTAACGAATACTACAACAAAAAGAAGGGGGAAAAAACGACTTTTCGTGCATTTTTTTTGCTCCGTGGGGTCCACAAGTGGATTTGTCACTGGTTAACATTTTCCCAGTTGGTAAGTTGGAGTTGTATATTCTCCCAAAGTTGACGTTGTTTGTTTGGTTCGGTGGACTTTGCCGTTTTCGCGTGCGGCCATTTAAAAAGCCGCCCTCGTTGCCATTTAAGTGGACTTGCCGCCGAAATTTATTCATAGAACATTATGTAATAGCAATCCACATGTGTCACCGCCACGATTAATTGTTAATTACATTGTCAGTCTTTTTTTGTGTGACACACAACGCCAACAATTTTGTTTCCTTTTCAGGCTGAAACGGACTAAACCAAAGTGGATTTTAACCCCCACCCCTCCTTCCCTTCCCGCAAAACCGCAGAAACATGGAGTTGGACTGTTACCAACATTATTTTTTCGACGACTTTGACACCGAGGAGGACTTTTACAAGTCTACCGCGCCGAGCGAGGGCATTTGGAAAAAGTTCGAGCTGTTGCCCACCCCTCCCATGTCCCCCATTCGGACCGTCCAGAGCGGGGACGGCGTGCTCTTTTCCGCCGGCGACAAACTAAGCTGGTTGTCCATGGTGGACGAATGCGACGGTCAGGGTCTCCTGGGAAATCTCAGCTCCATCATCATCCAGGACTGCATGTGGAGTAGCTTCTCGGCCAGCAAGCAGCTGGAGAAGGCGCTCCACCACGGGAGGCAGCCGACCCCGAGCACCCCCGTCAGGCCCGGCAAGGCGCAGTGCGTCTCGCCGAGCCGCCACCTCCCTTCCTCGGCCTCGACGGACTGCGTCGACCCGGCGGCTGTTCTCACCTACCCGGCGAGTGGCTGCCGGAAGACGGCCTCATCTGGTTCCGAGTCCCGGAGCGACTCCTCCGGTAAGTGCTCAGCGTGAACTCTCAACAGTTATGTGGGTAACACAGGGGGGTGTCAAAGGTGCGGGCGGCGGGCCGCATGTGGCCCGCTAGGGGGTCCGATCCGGTCTGCCTGACAGACACTTTTTTTTTTAGCTCTTTCATAATGACGTACGTACACAATGAAATTCTTACATTTTTTGCGACAAGGGCGCCGTAAAAAAGCTTGTGCTTTTTCTTAATTTCCTATCTGCAATCACGTTCGTTCATTCGGCACCTGCCGTCAAAACGGCGCTTTCAAGGGCAGGCGGCGAGTTAAAAAGGAACCTTAAAATGTCCCAAAACCAACAGGAGATAACCCGGAAATGCCCCAAATCAGCAGGAAATGACAAACAAACAAGAAGCTTCCCCGAAAGAACTTCAGAAACAATAGTAAATTATCCAAAATATGCCAGAAGTAGTCACCGATGGGTACCCTAAAATAGAAGTGACTGCTATTGACAATTTTAGGTGTCCAATCACTTAAATTGTCTATGGATGCTCATCTTTCAGCGACATTGACGTCGAGGGATGTCCAATTCAATCCCACACGAGATCTCGTTGGCATCAATGTGGCCCGGAAACCATCACGATATACTTGCCACCTCTCAAAAAACGCAAAGTTGCCCCTTTGCTAGATCGGCCCCTGATATGAAAACATATCGGCGGCGTAAAAAACACGTGGCGCTTCAAAAAGCGCGCTTAAATGTCCCAGTTTTCAATCAGAGCGCACCACGGGATCCAAATAGGCTGAGGCCGAGGGATTTGGGAACGCCGGCTCCCTCCCCTCTACCGGCAAAATCACTCAACTGTCCAATCGGGGGACACCTTCTACCAGCAGGTCCCCTCTTTACAATTGCTGATGAATGACAAAGGCTGGAATTCTTGAATGCTCCGAGGCATCGTGGGGGAAATAGTGATGAGCTTGCTCAGTTGCGGAATGCACTTCCGAGCGCCCTCATTGCGGGGCCTTCCCCGCCTTTATGTTTTGCACGCGTTGCTAAAAAACGTGAAATACTTGACACGGCCGAAAAACAGGAAAAGGGGTATAAATCGCTAATCGATTCAAAGCAAAGTAGCGTAAAAGCAATGACATTTTAGCTGTTGTTTAAGAAAAAACCACTGTAAAAGGCAAGAATGTGGCAGTGGTGATATAACCGCGTGTGCGGTTGATTGGTCGCTGGTCTTTTGGTCGCCCCGACCGCGACAACGGGCGACCAGAAGACCGACGACCAAAAGACCGGCGACCAATCGACCGTGTACCATATAACCGCACTCTCATTTCTCTACTCTCACTGCGGCCGTCGAGCGTGCTGACTACCGAGCTAATTCCTGAGCGTATTAGCACGCAGTTTTAAGTTCAGGATGCTTGACTGACAAGTTTTTAAGTCCTCATTGAAACATGTTACAAAAGTATTAAGAGTATAAAAAAAGATATTATAAACAATGTTAGTGGAACATTTAGAGTTAAGAAAGCAGCTTCCAATTTGACATCACTGCAATGGATTTCCAATCCATTTTTTTTAATTGCCGTCAAAGACTTGAATATTAATTCCCGTTTTCTTGTGTCTGCAATGTCAGACGACGACGAGGAAATCGACGTGGTCACCGTGGACAGCAAACACCGCCAACAGGTGACCCTGAGGGTGCGCGCCGACCCCTGCCCCAAACGTTTCCACGCCTCGGTCCACCGGCGGCAGCACAACTACGCCGCCCGCTCTCCAGACAGCGAACCCGGCGAGGACGAAGAGGAAGACGAGGACGAAGAAGAGGAGGAGGAAGAGGAAGAAGAGCTCCGGGGCGGCCCCGCCTCCCCGCCGTGCCTCCGTCCGGCCTCGCCCTCGGGAAGCTCCTTGAACTCTGACCTGGAAGACACGGACCGCCGGAAGACCCACAACTACATGGAGAGGAAGCGAAGGAACGACCTGAGGTCCAGGTTCTTGGCGCTCCGGGATCAGATCCCGGGTCTGGAGTCCACCAAGACCCCCAAAGTGGCCATCTTGACGCACGCCACGGAATACCTAACGGAGCTGCACGCCAAAGAGAAACGCCAAGCGCAGGAGCGCAAACGCCTGAAAATCCGACAGCAGCAACTCCTGCGCCGATTATCCGCGCTGAAGCGCCCCTGAAACCCCAAATAAGAACTTTAGCGAATGACTTTTTTTGGACGAAAACACCCCCCTGTGTAATTAGCCTCCCGTTGTGTAGCATTTTTTTTTTTTACCTGACTCTGACGTCGCCAAATCTCAGTCCTGTTTTGCAGTCACGGGCGAGGCACACGGGGGGTGACGTGGCCCGCGTTCAGTTCATCTTCTATGGAACTGTCGCCAAATCACCTAGATGCTCGCGGGGACCAGTGATATTTCGAGCGTGGGGAAATTGAAAAAAGTTCCGGAACAATGTCTCGCTTGTACCGCGACATTGCAATATGCCCCGCCTCCATTTTTTTTATTATTATTATTTTTTTTAAACAGGCATATTTGACTTCATCTTTTAAGGTCTCATCATGATCTGAGTGCGGTCAGCCTCGGCTCATCTAGACAACCTGTCAAGTCTTTCCTTTGATTTTGAACATCTTCGTTTTGACACCTTTTTTTGGCAATGAGACACCTTACAATGAAATTAGCCCACCCGTATTATATCACCCACACTTTAGCGATGTTAGCGCATCATTCACGGTACTTCTCGGCAAATGTAAAAACGACATACGCCTTATAAGTGTGGGAACTCTTAAATCGTAAAAAAAAAACGAATTCCCACAAAACCCCTCAACATTTTTCTTCAGAAAACACATCATTTCCTTACAAAATTCATCAATTTTCAGGAATTAAGCCCAAATAACTTCATTCCATCGTTGCACATTTATAACGAAGTGGAGTACTGAGCTAATTTGCATCCAAGTTTTATTTTTTTGTATTTTTTTTTGGGCTGTGCGTGGCTGTAAACAATAGCCAGTTGTTACCCAGCTTTACCCTTATAATTTCCCGCTCAGGCATGGAGAAAGAGAAGTAGCACTGCTGTACTTTATACTCACACGTCACTTTGTGATCGCAATGAAATCCTCTGATTTTGGTTTTTACGAGACAAACATTAAATTTTGATACCACCTTTTGAAAGCTCACCCGCATGCCGTTCGTTTTTCTTTTGTTCGCAACATGAAATTCTTTTGTTCCTTGATGCCGTCGTATTCAAGCCCTGTTTTCTATTGGCTAGCTTTGCAGATCCACACGCCGACTCGCCGCCCTTGAGATTTGCCCTTGGCGCCGTTCTGCCGAGTCTCCGCCTCCTCTCTGCAGTGGCTGCTGCTGCTGCATTACGCGCTACCTGATCTGCTCTCAAGGTAACACACCCACACACACATCTTGCCTCCTGAGAACAATCCCAAGTGTAATTGTCCCTATCACATTTTACATTCCACACCAGGTCACCTTATTTTATGTCCTTATACCTTTGCGATAATTTATTTAATTTTATTTTTTATATTCGACAATATCCAGTGCGCTCGTTTGACACAATTTTAGTGAACCAACGTGCGTTCCTCGCGAAATCAAAACATTTATTGTCCTTTTTGTTTTCTTTATTTAAAACCTTTTTTACTGAATATGAATGTTTTGACAACTGCGGCCGCCATTTTTGTTTTGGTCAGTCTTGTAGGTTGTTTAACACAAGTGATAATCATTTTTTCCCTGATCATTGGATTGATAAAATTTTGACTCCCTAACCCGCAATATTTGCCAAAATAATTATTATCAAGTATTTTCTGGACTATAAGCCACATTTATTTCCCCTATTTTTGCTGGGCTTGCGACAGGTCTTATTTTTTCCCCCATTTTGACCACCAACAGCTTATGTTGTGTTTTTTAGCCATTTTAGCTATTCCCAAAAATATGTTACAATAATGTGCCTATTTTTCTGTTGTTCCCTATTTTTACTATTACTTAAACATATAATATCTGCTCTTTATTTTGGATTAAAAAAAACCTCCCCAAAAATTCAATATATATATACACAGTGCAAATTTATAGACCAAAAAATACGGTAATTCCAAACTATAAATCTCACCGAGCGTATTTATTAGCGGTTGAAGCCTCATACAAATTGTCCACAGTTAGCTAATAGCAAGCTAAATTGCGCCAAAAGCAGACTGTAATCAAGCAGGATCATGGGTAATTTTTATTTTTTTTTATTTGTTTGCTCTGCCGGTTCGACTCTCCAAACTTGCCAGACCAGAATTTCAGCTTCCCAAGTCTCGCCCACACACACCTTCACTTTCTCACACACACACACGCACACACACTTTTATTTTTTATTTTTTACGATAGCGTGTTGCTGGCCGATAGCATCGACTTTAAATTGAGCAATAAGATAAAGTGCATTTTTTCTTGGAAAGAGGGCGGAGCTCGTTTTGCAACATCCGCTAGTAGCTTCTTGCGCAATACTTCCACCATTGTTGACAGTTGTCCCCCGCCTTGTGCTGTGTGTTGACAAAGCGAGGAGGTGTAAAAAAAGTCCTCAAATGCACCGCGGCGCTTTGTGATTCTTCCTTATCACTGACCTCCATTTTGGAGATACAGGACACTTTATAAAGGCTTAAAAAGATAAATAAGCTTATCTGGCGGTAACATCAAACTCACTGTGTGTAAATGGCGGGATGCTAATCGCTATGAGATTTGTGGCGCTCGCAAGAAGAAGCTGTCTTGACTTGAAACTCTTCAAATTTACACACCCGGTCGGCTAGTGTAAACATACGGGGCGCGGGGGTGCTCTGCCTGACCTCATTCGTGCTAAACATAAAATGAAATGCTTTTATTTTTGATTTTTTCAAATCCTGTGAGTCGTATTTGTCAAAATGGCGCTGGCAGGAGGACCCTTAAAATGCCCCAAAACCAACAGGAAATCGCCCGGAAATTCCCCCCTAAAATCAACAGGAAATGATCCAAAATGAACAGGAAGTGACTTGAAAGTAGCCTAAAATGATAAGGAAGTGACATCAAATTGACTCACTGCCTCCATAGAGAATGATAGATGTCCAATTGGCTGTGGAGGCTCATCTTCCGCCCCTCCCACTCCAAATAGATTGGACATCTACCGCCGTCAATGGCACTGAAATATGAGCATCCACAACCAATCACTTACTATTGCCAATGCCAAGAAGTGTGTTCATTTTGCATCACTTCACTACCATTTTAGGGGTCGCTACAGGTTAGCATTAGCTAACGCTTCCTGTAAATTTTGTTTCATTAACCATTGATTTGAACTATGCGGGTTGTTTCCTGTATGTTGGTCACTTTCTGCTGGTTTGGGCGAATTTTAAGGTTCTTCCTCAACGTCAATGGCTTGTAAGTCAACTTTTTGGGCTAAAAATAAGTTTGAGTTTGATTCCCCCCCTTTTTTTCACGAGGGTGAAGAAAGCAGTGGGAAAAGCACACACCCGGGTTTCAAGAAACTTTCTCTAGTCATGCTCATTCGCTTTCTCTGCCTACTGACCCACATTCCAGCAGGAGTGTGTCACTGGAACGGCAGCCGCTACTCGCAAGCGTGCCATTCCGACTAATCTTTACCCCCCCTCCCTCTTTCAACCTCTCCGGCTATCCCCTACTTTCCATCTTATCCACTTTCCATCCGACAACCCGCATTTTCTTGCTCCCCAGGTGTGCGTATCTGGGTCACGCTTAGTGGTTTTCTTTGCCCTGCCTTTCCGAAGGTCAGCGTTACGTAATTGTGGTGATCCCGTCGTAGACAGGCTAGGCTAGTGGTTAGCATGGCCGCCTCGCAGTTCTAGGATCGAGGGTTCAATCCCTGCTGGGTTTTGACCTTCCTGTGCAGAGTTTGAATGTTATCTCCTTACCTACGTGTTTTTTTTTTCCATCTTGAAGTACCCAGGTTTCCTCCTACCTACCAAAACATGAATGCTAGGCTAATTGTAGGCTAAATTTTAATTAGCTATTAGTGTAAAATTGAATGGTGGTCAGTCTTGTGCCCTGTGATTGGCCGGTAACCAATTCATTTTGGTTAATAGTTGACTGGGATAGGCTCTAGCACCCCCAAGAAACCAAGTCTACTATGCTACGTAGGTTTTTGAGTTTTATACCTGGGTTAAATCCAATTTGGACTCTTTATTTTGGGCTTTTCGGCGTGACCGTGTCAGTGCGGTGAAGCTATCAATATGCACGTCTAATCTGGAGTCAATCCTAATCCTTTTAGTGTAAACAGCGCTACCATCTGTGACCGCAAACACCGTGGCGCTCGTTAGAAGGAAGATTAAAAAGTGGGTTTAACACCCTCACAATGAAAGTAGACACGAAGGTTGATAACCGTCACCCTTTAATTAAAATCTGAATGAACTAAATCCACTTTTTGAGTGATAGAAACCAAATTCAAACTAAATCCAAAATGTCCACAAATTGCTACGGTTGTTTTTTTGCTGTTTGCTATTTCAACCAATCAGATTGCGGCTTTCAATAACTGATTAAATCCGAATCAGATTGACAGATGACGCGAAACTTATTATTGCCAAGTGAGGACTGCCAAAGAATTTGAAACAGCCGCATCAACGACTCCTGCTAACGCTAACTTTTGTTGCATTTTGATTTCATGACACAAAAATGCTAACAAGCCATTTAATTAGCATGTACGCTATGTCAGTGACAAATACATATCTATCAAAAATGTGGAGGACATGACTGATAAATGTTTACTTTTGTAGCGGACCAGTGGTGAAGTGGTTAGCATGTCCGCCTCGCAGTTTCGCTAGGTGCTAAAATGCGCTTTGCGGGGGGTCGGCTCCAGCTAGCTGGTAGGTAATTTGAACCCTGATGTTGTCAGCGGACCAGACGGGCCAAATGTTGGTTAAATTAGCCGTAGCATCGAGGTTAGCATCTTGTTTTGGGTCCTATTGTGAAAGACGCCTGTTTGATATTTGATTTATTTTGCAATGAAGAAGCTAATTTAACAATACATGTCGAATAAGAGGCTAAAATTCAAGAACGGGTGAGAAAATTGCTTAAAAAAGAGGGTAGAAATCTGCTAGGGCTCCAGCTAACGACAGTCCGAGAGCCAATAGGCACTAATCGAGAAAACAACAGTCGTAAAGCTTTAAGTTTTAAGTCAATCATCAGCTTACTGAAGTAACTTCAAGAATGCAACAATGACTCCCTAACGAGAATACAAAACAATACAGAAACCTACCGAAAACACCCCACAAAGGCTTATTTCTAAAATATTAATTCGCTGACTAGACAAATGTCAACTTTTTGGAATGTGCGAAGCTAGTTTGGAACAAAATAAAAATGCATTTGCTAAGAAGAAGGTAATACCGGCTTTCAAGCTATTAACTGTGCTGGCGGTTTGACGGTCTGCTTTGTCGCCTCAGGGCCTGGACCGATGCCTGTCGTTAATTGAGCGATAAATTCTGCTTTTCTTGCCCGGGGCTAGCTAGCACAACCGGTTTATTCGGGACTTTCGTTATCTTTGTCGGTTATAAAAGATGATTTGACGCTCTAAAGTGTTGACGTGTAATAAAAAGAGTCCAGAATGCGGGATTTATAGCGCCGTTATAGATGTTTGCAAACCCTTAATTAGGTGTAAATTTTTAATCTTTGTGTTTGAGAGGTATGATTGAGTCAGGAAAAAGTTGGAACTTGTTGCAGAGGAGCGCGGCGAAGCTGTTCAACTCACAACTACTCGGCTTTGTTAGCTAGCAGATGTTCCTTTGTTAGGCCTAGCGGTGTAAAGTTGCCTGGGCTAAAGTTGGGACGCAAAGTCCGCGTCTTTTCAATGTAGCCCCATTGAGGACCGTCCCCGCCGACCCCCGCACCTTCTGCACCCCCAAGCTAGCGGGGCAAGGGGATTTGCCCTTCCCCCACCCTGCTCACAACACCCCCTGCAAACCTCATCTTTATCACCCCACCGCCATTAAAACCATTACGGCCTCCACCCCCACCAACACACCAGGTTTCGACTTTTTTAGTTCTTATGTTCTTTGTGGCGTCTTCCCCTCGGGGGTTAGGCCTGATCAGATGACCACCCGCGCAATCCCCCCCACCCCCACCCATCAGCAACCACACGTCAAAAGCCAATTTATAGACCAATTACTACAAGGATGTCAAAGTCATTTGTGTCGGGGGCAACGTGACGGTTTTCATTCGGTCTGCTTACTTTAAATGTAATCGATCCGTGAATTGGCGAAATTTCTGATGGTCGATTATGTACAAATTTGTCCAAATCCCTTTTTTCGGCCTCTTAATAGCAAGTAATTGATCAAATTTTGTTAAATTAATTACATTTTTGGATTAAAAAAAAACATAAAATAGTTCTTTTGTATAGTAGTTGATTATGTACAAATATTCAAATTTGTCCGCATCCCCTTTTTCAGCCTCTTAATAGCAAGTAATTTATTTTGTTAAATTAATTACATTTTTTAATTAAAAAACATGAAATATTTCTTTTTATAATAGTACAGACATTCAAATTTGTCCAAATTCCTTTTTGGGCCTCCTTAAGGCAAATTGATCATATTTTTGTTCAATTAATTTATTATTATTTTTTTTTTAAAAAGAACAATTAATTTTTCTCCCTGGGCTTGCGTGGTTTGTTTTCAGGTAATGCGGGTTCCTCTCAGATCCCCAAAACATGTTAGGGATTGTTTTTGTTTTTGTCATTTTTGGGGCGATTATCGGTGTCGTTTGAGTTTTGGGGGACTCCAAGCAAGAAAGTATTTAAAAAAAAATTGTTTATTTCATGTATATATATTTGGGTCATTTTCACATAATTCAGCAAATAACGGTAAAGACACTTTCAGAAAATGAATAATTTACAAAATGCAATTCAAGCATTCTGATTATCTCTAATTAGCAACACTAGCACTGCCTGGAAATATCTTAGCTGGAACTTTAATGAAAACATAATTAATTAAAATTTAAAAAATATGGATTGGTCTTTCCCGTTATTCCAAAAACGGTAAAGACCAAGCATAACGGAAAAGACAGTATGGTGAAACTTCAGTCTATGTCAGGGAAAAACTAAGACCTTTATGTGTTTTGTTGTGGGTATCAGTAGTGTGGAAAAGGCCATTAAGAACTAGTGGCAATTATATAAAGTACTCTTAGTTGCAATTTCAGTAAAATGATGGTAACAGTGTACCCCAGCCCTTATATTGGGATATCTGCCGGGGAAACTTTGAAGTCAAATTCAATAAAAAAAAATTGTTTTTTTTTTTCTTTTTTCTTAAAGCCCTGCAAAAATAAAATATACACATTGATTAATATCTGTAAACTTTATTGTAATACAACTCGAACACATATATACGGTCTTACGGAAGAAATTGTAAATACAGATTTACTGTCAACAACATGAAATTGTCTTAAAGCCTAAACATCTTAAGCTAATACTGACAAATGATAAAGAAGTTGCCAATATAATCAAAGTTAGCAATGATCAAATGATAGGATACTTGAGTGCACAATCTTAACAGTTGTAGTTCCCTAGGTCTACATCAAAAACATGCTGCTTTCCAGTGCGTGAGGTTCCTCCTGTTGTTGTAGGAGGTGGCAATCTCATAACAATATTGTCTATGTGTATGTCATCCAAGTCATCCATTTCAGGATACACAAACAAAGGTTTTTTCATAACACTGGACTTGCGACGCATAAATTGCACCAGAGCTTCATCATCTTCATCAAAGTTTTGAATGATCTTTCCCACAAAATGTTGAACAGACTTTTTCCCGCAATACTTCACAAGAACAAAATCACCTAACTTCAGATTTGTGGTACTGACTTCATCTTCGATAGGAAAGATTTCAGTAGATTCTTCCAGGCTGTCATAATCAGAGAGTGCTGCCTTATTAGCGAAGGGCCTGATCTGGACAGGTGACAAATGTTCTCTGTCACAAGATACTGATGCTCCATGCTGAAAGAAAGCACAAATCATTATATATTATTATATTCACGTCAAATTGGTACAGTATTGACAAGAGACAAGGTGATTGAATTAAGCTGTTACATAGCCTTTCTTTCATTTTGTCGCTTTTTGCTGGCTAGTACCTTTGCTTTGAGATCATCTTTGATAGCATAGCAGAATGTTAGCTCCTTCCTTATCCTGTTGTTATTCCCGCTGGAAAGGAGGGAATATGCCTTCGATGCTGGAGAATCGCTGATCACGTTAACACTCAACTGCTGAGCATTCTGCATTCTGCTGATCTTTCTTTTCAATTTCCGTATTTCAGTTTGATATTGCTTGATCTGAGCATTATTCTTGGTAATTGTTCTGTATGCTTTGCGGTCCCGGGCTTGCGTCTTTCTCCTGCCAGCTTTCTTTTGTGTTGATGGTTGCGATGGTCCTGGTTGTGGTTCACCAAATTCATCAGCATCTGGGCTAGGTGGGGGAGTGCTTGGCAGATCCTCTTCCAGTTGTTGGAATTTCTTGCTCCTTTGCTTTCGTTGGTTGAGCTTCCATTTTCTTCTCAGTTGCCTTTGCTCCCTCTCTGAAAGCTTGTGAATATTTGGAATCTTTCCTTGTGCCTTTCTTTTCTGATATCGTTCCCTTTCTTTCTCTAAATATTTGTGATAGGCTCCAGGGTCATTTTTAATCTTCTCCCTGCATTTGCGCATCGCTGCAGCATTAGATTTTTTCGCAGGTGGCTTACCGCCTTTTTTCTTAAATGGATTCATGTTCTGGAAATTTTACAAATCAAAGCAGGAATTAGTATACACATAAACATAGCATAACATGTTAGCGTCATCTCTACATATCTGTTGTATATTTAAAAATATGTATTTCATCTCTACATATCTATTGTATACACCTTTTCTACTTAGTCTTTCCCGTTATATGATACGTCTTTCCCGTTATAACGGTAAAGACAAAATTTATTAACGGTAAAGACACAACATTCCACCTCAGCCTTTGACATTGGTAGATGGTATTTCTTGGCACTCAGTAAATGATAGTGTTCTGCATGCATACACCATGCCCAGTTCATTAAAAAGCAAAGTAATTATGTTCACCAAGTTTTTAGGACATCGGTAAAGACATGGAATTGTTACGACATTTCACAGGTATGGTCCTTACCTTGGTTTTAGTTTCATTCTCATGGCTTCTGCTTAGCTGGCGTTGACAATATGGCTGACAACATCCTGGTACTTCTCCCACACCAGCCACCTGGTGTATTTACTGTGAATTTTTTGGTGTATTTCTCATGTGATAACGGTAAAGACACACTAACTGATATGAAAGGTACATCAGTAAAACTGTTTGCAGTTGCAATTCTTTTGCATTTTTCTCAAAGACAACTTGAGTGAAAATACTATTGAAACAAATCTAAACAACACATTCTAAATAGAGACAAACAAATAAATCATAACCCGACTTTTCATTCCTATAAACTGTGACACTAGATTCTGGACATCTAACGGAGTGGACAAATTCAACATAAACTGGCTCTCAATGTATTTGTGTCTCAAATAGATTTCTCTTAAAATTGGTGCCAAATGTAGTATAATATGTGGCAAACAAAGCAGTAGTAATTAATTTTTATAACTTTGTAACACATAAAGGGAAAGTCCAGGGCCATATCTTTACCGTTATTTGCTGAATTATGTGAAAATGACCCATTTATATTAAAGTCGTCTGCGTTATAAAAAATGTAATTCAATATACATCAGTCCAGTTAAAACTCTTCAATTTGTAATTTGCCTCCAGGGTGGATATTGAGGGGCGGGGCTAAAAGCTTCTTTGTTTTTGGTCTACGCTGTCCAAATCTCAACAGGAAGGTTGGCATGGCTACTATTTCCCCTCCTTTCCTCGGGTAATTGTTTCCAGGGCAATCAATGCGGGTAATGTCGACTTTCGGTCATTTCTCGGATCTTTTTGTTGTTATTGTTATGCTTGGCTTTGTGTGTGTATTTTAGTGTAACATTTCCCGCTACTCAGAGAAGGGGAGGGGAGAGGGGCGTGGTCTGAGTCGTTATTGGGGCCAAAAAGGCCTGCATTATTTAAATCAGCTGGGTGGGTGCGGCCTAACTGTTTCCTTGACCTGTTAACCCTCACTGAGCGTTAGCCTAGTTAGCAAAACACAACAAAAACGACTTGTATACATTTATTTTTCGGTACTGCTTATCCTCACAAGGTTCGCGGGGGTGCTGGAACCTAGCCCAGCTCACTACAGGGACATCCTGACCGGAAAATAACATAATAATATCATAATCAGTGAAAAAAAGTGGAAGTATAATGAGCGGGCAATTATTTAATAAGCTCATTTGATCAACTACCGGCCAATCAAAGCACAGTTTTTAATAGAATTATTTTTGCTGCCGAAAAATGTTGAATTACATCACTTTGAGGAAAGAGATCAGTTTCCTGCTTCAAGCTTTTTAGTTGTCACTCCCACTTGAAGTTGATTATGAAACGGAGATATTACACAAGTTTTCAAAAAAGTAGGTGCCCCGCTACCTGCCTGTTTTTCCCATCAATGCCTCTTTATACAGTGTTTGTTTTTATTCATTCATATTTTTTTTGCGCAGGCACGTTCAAGGGCCTTCAGTACTATTTTTGAAAAGAAATAATTGACCTGCCTTATATCTAAAGTATGTAAAATTATATTGACTGATTGAATTAAAAAAAAATCGGCTCCACTAATTAATGGACATACAGTCCTAGTATATATGTACCAAATATTATTCGGATCCATTCATGAATAATAACAGGAGGAGCAATTTTAGTAAATGTTCTCCCCAAGAAGAACAACAGCAAAATAATGTTACTGTATGAGAAGGGAAAAGCGATTTTTAGTTATTTTTATAATCTGCAGTTGAAGCATTAACACTACATATTAATGAGGGGGAATGAATTAACTGGTAATATGTATATGTAAGGATTGAATTAAATGTTTTATACCACTAGAGGGAGTGTACACTGAGTGTTTTGGATAACTATCGAATATAATCAAATTTCATGATACACACCAAAGATAAACAACTTAAAGGTATTAGAAGGGTGAACCATTCTGTTGTGAAACTGGGACCTCTGGTGGATAGGATGATTATTGCAGGCAGCCAACATGAATATGCATCGAATTTGAACCTGTATTTTAGATATATAGTCACTAAGTCATATAAATGTGAGTGCTAAAGTTAACACCTTGTAGATTTTTTTAAAATATAAAAGACACTTGTTTAAAGTATGCAAATTGAATATTTGCTAGAATCTGACAATGAAAGAATTCATTATTAATCACAAAAAAAATATTAGTTAAATGCAGTCCATGTGCCAAGAAGGAACTTAAACGTTAATTTGTGCAAGATAAAAATTGCTGGAATACACAGACATTTTAGTATTTTTAAATATACGGTCTTAAAAAAAACATGTATTGTCATTGTCAGTCAGTGCCAGTCCTCCATGCAACAATTGGTTGGACCTCCTCTTCTTTTTTTTCTGGAAATTTCTGCGCAACATAATTTACCCAGAAGCCCTCCTGCCTTCCTCTAAATTACTTTATGGCACATTTCATATGTTTAATGCACTTTATTATTAGATCCGAGAGCTAGCCAGTCTGTGGCTGTTGCCTAGCAACAACCAAAGTGCCAAGATCCTTTTAGAAAGAATGTGTGTGTGTGGCTCAATTTCCCACACTACTGTGCCATAGTATAAAATATAATGTTAAAATGACATCACAGTAAATTAGCATGATGGCTATCATATACAAAAATCTCTATTTACCCCCACAAATACAGCATATTTTTTTTTGACATTGAGAGGGTTAAAATAAAGAGGGAGGACGGCAAACGACTGCACGTCAAAGTGTGAATGGATGCCAACGGTGAGAAGAATTGTCATCCCGAATATGTATTTCTTCCCACGCTTCCACTAAGTCGTTCTTTTTTTCCAGATCTCATTTGCCGGGTGGCCAACTCTGGCTCCAATTGGGACTGCGCATGAGTGAGACAGCACTTTGCAGCTAACTCCTTCCGCGGCGGTGCTCACAGACCGGAGCAAGGGAACCATTTTATTTATTTATTTTTGGTCCAAAATGAATTTGAGCAACGGCGGAATTTCGACAGTCGGTGGACGGAGCGGAAATGGCGTGAGTAGCGACTGGGAAGAGAAGAAGACGCTTGAAGTGAAAGCATCAACTCCAACTAGGAAACCTCAGCCAGTGAGTATTCTTTACATTTTTAATTTTAGGCTCCAACAATAAATAGAAAATTAAAATTGCTAAAATTAAATGCTAGGATGATGAGGTTCATTCAAGCGGCGTTGTAACGGTTTGTTTTGAAAGTATTGTACTTAGTCCTATAGATTTGGGAGAATACGGTGCCCTCTGGTGGCAGTGGTGCATATGACATAATGTTAAAATTCAATAAATCAAATTCAAACACAATGAATTAAACGGTAGGATGATGAAGTTAATCCGAATGGCGTTGTAATGGTTTGTTTTGAAAGTGTTGTACTTAGTCCTATAGATTTGGGAGAATACAGTGCCCTCTAGTGCCAGTGGTGAATATGACAACGTTAAAATTCAATAAATCAAGTTCAAACACAATGAATTAAATGCTAGGATGATAAAGTTAATCCGAACAGTGTTGTAATGGTTTGTTTTGAAAGTGTTGTTCTTAGTCCTACAGATTTGGGAGAATACAGTGCCCTCTGGTGGCAGTGGTGAATATGACATAACGTTAAAATTCAACAAATCAAATTGAAACACAATGGCTCCCATTTAGAGCAATAGACGTCCAATCCATTTGGAGTGGCAGCCAAAAAAAAAATCCGTCAAACGCAGCCAATGAGCTAATTCTTGGATTTTTCGGAAAAAGTTGACTTTAGAGAAAAAAGTTTACACACCCATAATTTAAAAAGATCATTGAGTTGCACTTTTATTTTCTAGTATTATCAGCCCGAACACTTAAAATACGTGCGAGTATTTGTTCAAATTCAAAATGGATTCATGTTCTGTTCTCTGCTGTCGTTGTTCACGTTTGACGTTCTAGCCCAAACCCGAGAACGCCATCACCATTGCCGTGTCGTCACGGGTTCTTTTCAACATGGAGCGGGAACAGCAGATTTACGAGCGCCAGGGTATGGAGGACTACCTCAAGTACCAGCTGGAACATGAAAGACAGCCTTTCGGTCCTGGTCCGGCCTTCTCCTTTGTCAAGGTTAGAGAATTCCAAATTTAAAAAAAAAACTTTTGTACAAATCTTTTTTTTTTCATTTTTTACCTGTAAATGTCTGCCTTCCATCAATTGGATGTTTGCATTGAATGACATGTCAAGATATTTGGGATTTAGTCAGGATGACCAATCCCATCGGAAAACCCCCCAAACAAAACCCACATAAAATGAACTATCTGAACAACGTGGCTTATGAATCGTCATGACTACAGAACTAAAAATAGTCAATTTTTTTTAATGATGAAAGAAGTTGTTTTGTAGGTTTTATATGTTGAGTAATAAAAGCAAAACAATGTTTTTTGTATTGAATAACTAGTTTTATATTTATGTAAGGCTGACGGCTAACCAATATCGATGTTATTGTTTGGGTATTTTGTATTTTTGATACAATAATAAACAAATTGTCATGTAAAAGTTGGAGAAAAAAATTCGATGACGAATAATGAGATTTCATTCCAATCAAAGAAAAAGGGTGTTTAAATATTAAAACATATAGTTGAGACTCAAAAACGCACTTAAACACTATTTTTCTTTGTTTAAAAAGATTTTTGGGGGGTAAAAATTGTTTTGGTTTGAACTTTTAAGGATTTTGGGTTTTGTGCCTTGTTTTGGGTTGTACATTTGTTGTTTTTAATGCGCCTTAAATTGGAGTTAATGGAAGGTAAAGTGCATTTTGATAATAAGTGGATTTGAAATTGAAAATGTTATGACTCTTGCATGTGTGGGTGTTGGAAAATAATGCGGTTTCAAGATTAAAAATGTATATTTTTAGTTGAATAATGCAATTGGTGGCGTTCCCAGGCTCTGGAGGCGGTTAACAATCGGCTGCGGGAGCTTTACCCACACAGTGAGGAGCTTTTCGACGTGGTGCTCGTGACAAACAACCACGCGTACGTGGGCCTGCGCCTCATCTATACCATCAATCATCACGGTGAGTCGACACAGGCTGATTTTATTTTTATTTTTAATATTTCATTTGCTTGCCTTTTGAAGACATGTTCAATGATTTTGTAGTTTGGTTATTCTTAACGATAGATTTGGACATTTATGAGTCCTTCTACCAAAGCTAAAGTTTTCTAATTTATTAAAGACATTAGTGAGATATGTCGTCCTATAGTGGACATTTTTGTAATTAATTTAGGAAATGGTACCCAAAATCAGTTGTCTCCAACCAATGGTCAGTGAGGAAAAATAAGTATTAATGTTTTCAATCTCAACCTCCCACTTGGAATGAGAAAAGATGTTATAATAATAATAATAATAATAATAATAATAATGATGATGATAATGATGATAATGATGATAATGATGATAATGATGATAATGATGACAATGATGACAATGATGACAATGATGATAATAATGACAATGATGATAATAATGACAATAATGATAATAATGACAATAATGATAATGATGATAATGATGATAATGATGATAATTGATAATGATAATAATGATAATTGATAATGATAATAATGATAATTGATAATAATAATTGATAATGATAATTGATAATGATAATTGATAATGATAATTGATAATGATGATAATAATGATAATGATGATAATAATGATAATAATGATAATAATGATAATGATAATAACAATAATAATGATAATAATAGTGATGATGATGATAGTAATGATAATAAATAATTGTTATTATGCAATAAAAAAATCATTCGTTCATTTTTCATACTGCTTATCCTCTCAAGGGTCGTGGGGGTGCTGGAGCCTTTCCCAGCAAACATTCCATAAAATAACATCTTGCCTGCCCGATTGTTTTTCCAGACTTATTGATCGAGCGCTTCTGCATGACCGGAGGAAACAGTCCCATTGGTTACTTAAAAGCCTATCACACAAATTTATACCTTTCCGCTGACTCGACCAAAGTGCGAGAAGCTCTGGCAGAAGGTCAGTGGGAACCATTTTTTTTAATGAGTCAGACAATACAACCGCTAGAGGGCGAGCGCGTGCGTTTTCCCATCAGGTATCGCGGCCGCCACCATGTTCGCCCCGGAGAAGAAGAAGGAGGTGTCGGAGACCCAGCTTCGAGTCGCCTTCGACGGCGACGCCGTCCTCTTCTCGGACGAGTCGGAACGCATTTTCAAGGCGGAAGGGCTGGAGAAGTTCTTTGAACACGAGAAGGCCCACGAGAACAAGCTTCTGGATCACGTACAGTATATGTCGCTAGCTGCTAAGCATCTCCAATGAGTCCACTTTGCCGCCAGCAATTAACGTGTGTGTTAAAAAAGTTGTCCCGTTGATTGCGTTCGAGACTCCGGTTCCCGTCGCAGTGTTTATTGGTCATTAACACGCCGTACAATTAAAGTCTTGACATAGAAAATAAGAAAACACATTTATATCTAACATTTTTTTCAGAATTAGCACTGAGTCTAATGGCGAAAGACGTTGTATACTTGTGCTAACTTTAGCTAGCTATTAGCTGTCGTCATAAAAACGCAGTCTTAATGAATTTAAGGTGACGCTCAATGGGTAAAATAGTTGTGCTAACCGCTTTAGCTAGCTATTAGCTGTCTTCACCAAAATGCAGTTTTCATGGTTAAAAGACGACAGCCAATGGGAACAACGTGCTCATTCATAGCATTTTTAATGAAAAATAGAAAAAAAACTGTACATTAGCATTGAGGCTGATGGCTAAAGACATTGAATAGTTGTGCTAGCCACTTTAGCTAGCTATTAAACAATAGCTGGCTTCACCTGTTGATTTACAGCATTTCAAACGAAAGATAGAAACATTTGTTTTTACATATACGGTTGTTGGGTCCCAGCTAAAAAATATAGAGGAAAAAAACTAAGTCACACTGGAGAATAAGTCTTTTTTTATTTGATTAGAAATAAAACAAACAAACATACATTTAAAGAAACTATTGTAAAATGACACGCAACAATTTTTCGGTGGTCATAGAGGGAGAAAAAAACATGTACAAGTCGCGCGTCCAGCAAAACTTTGAATAAAAGTGTGACTATGCGGAAATGCTGTCCTCACTGTGGTTTATGGTCTTCTTTTTTTTGATCAGGGCCCGTTGAAGGGCTTCTTGGAGGCGTTGGGAAAACTACAGAGGAAGTTTTTCGACAAAGGCCTGCGAATGGACTGCCCCATCCGCACTTATCTGGTGACGGCACGCAGCGCCGCCAGCTCAGGCACCAGAGCCTTAAAGACGCTGCGCTCGTGGGGCCTGGAGATCGACGAGGCTCTCTTCCTGGCGGGGGCCCCCAAGGGCCCCATGCTGGAGAAGATCAGGCCGCACATTTTCTTCGACGACCAGATGTTCCACGTGGAAGGGGCGGCCGAGCTCGGCACCGTAGCCTGTCACGTCCCTTACGGCGTCGCCCAGACGCAAGCCAAGGAATGAGGGTGAGTCCGTAACATCTGGAAAAATTCGATGCCCAAATGGATGAAAATGATCGCCCTTAAAAAAAAAATGTTTCAACCCCAATATCGACGAAGAAGGAACGTTGTGAAACATAGATAAAATCAGAATTAGAATGATTAGCTAATTGCGTCCAAGCTATATTTAATTGATGACGCTAGAATGAGCTAATTTTTAATGTACAGATTTCTAAAATATTTTTAGCAAATCGTCACTCACAAAAAAAGACCATGTATAGTAAGGCTTTTTTTTCTTTAAAAAAATAACATGAATAGTAAAGATTTTATTTGTTGTATAGTATAGTAAGCCTTTTATAAAATAGATCATTTATAGTATGCTTCTTTGTGTAAAAAAAGCCAACCGTGTTTCATAAGGCTTTTTTTGTAAAAGCAAAGTATATATTACAATGTAAATTATGCCATTTTTTTGTTTTAAAAAAAGCTAGACCATGTTTAGTATGCCATTTTTTGTCAGAAAAATTAGAGCATGTGTGGTATGCCTTTTTTTGTCAAAAAACCTGACCATGTAATACAAAAAATGGCATACTATACATTGTATAGTATGCCATTTTTTGTAAAAAAATAAATAAAAAAAACTGGACCATGTATAGTATGCTGTTTTTGTCAAAAAACTAGAGCATGTGTAGTGTGCCATTTTTTTGTCAAAAAGACTAGAGCATGTGTAGTGTGCCATTTTTTGTAAAACAAAAAAACTGGACCATGTATAGTATGCCATCTTTTGTCCCAAAAACTTGACCATGTATGGTAAGCCATTAAAAAAAGAAGACCACGTGAAGTAGGGCATTTTTTGGGGAAAAAAATAGACCACGTGGACTGTGCCATTTTTTTATAAAAAAAAATAGACCACGTAAGTATGCCATTTTTGGAGAAAAAAACTAGACCACGTATAGTTTGTCATTTTTTATTTAAAAAAATAGACCGTGTATAAATAAGGCTTTTTGAGAAGGAAAAGCTAATACTGTATAGTGAGGTTCAAAAATATGATCATGAATGGTAAGGTTTTTTTGTTCAAAAAATGACCCTGAATAATAAAGCTTTTCTTGTTCAAAAATGACCATGAATGTAAAGCTTGTAAGGCTTTTATTTGTTAAAAAAATGACAATGTATACTTAGACTCAGGACTGGGGTTAACACTCGAATCACGGTGAGACTACTTTTCTGTTACAAATAGAAATATGGATCAAGTATAGTAAGGCTTTTATGTGTCAAAAAAGACTGTCAAATAAGATTATTTTTCTTTTTAAAAAGTATATTAGGACTATTTTTCTTGTGAAAAAGGTTGAGACTGAGGATTCAAACCTGAATTTCAGACCTGTGGGGCCAATGTACAAACCACTGATCCATGGTAAGCCTCACTGGCAAATAAGACCATGTATAGTTGGGGTTGTTCTTGAAAAAATATGACCATGTATGATAAGGCTTTTTAGAAAAAATGACCATGTATAATAAGCTTTTTTCTTGAAAAAATATGAACATGTATAGTATGGCTTTTTTCCTGAAAAAACATAAACTAAGGCTTTTTTCTTGAAAAATAAAACTAGAGCAAAAGGGTATTGACCCATGATTGAAGCCTGAATCTAATGACTGCGGGGTTGACACTAGCCACTCGGCCACAGTGAGACTACATTTATCTCAAAAATAAAAATATGGATTAAGTATAGTAAAACTTTTACTTGTCGAAAAAGACTGTCCAGTAATGTTATTTATCTTTAAAAAAATAAAGAGACAATGTATATTAAAGATATTCTTCATGTGAAACAGGTCCAACCCAGTGATTGAACACTGAATCTCAGACTCATGAGGCCAATGCTCTAACCACTCAGCCACGATTAGACTTGTTGAAGAGGTCCATGTATAGTAAGGCTTTTTTTTCTTTAAAAAAACGACATCGTATAGTAAGGCTTTTTTTCTTAAAAAACGACATAGTATAGTAAGGCTTTTTTTCTTAAAAAAATGACATAGTATAGTAAGGCTTTTTTTCCTTAAAAACGACATAGTATATAGTAAGGCCTTTTTCCCTAAAAAACGACATAGTATAGTGAGGCTTTTTTTCTTAAAAAACAACATAGTATAGTAAGGCTTTAAAAAAACACATATAGTAAGACTTTTTCTTAAAAAAGCGACATAGTATAGTAAGGCTTTTTTTTCTTTAAAAAAAACGACATAGTATAGTAGGGCTTTTTTTTCTTGAAAAAAAAACTCGAGAAAAAGGTAATGACCCAGGGTTGAACTCTGAACCTCATGACGGGTTGACACTAACCACTGAGCCACAGTGAGACAACATTTCAAACAAAAATAAAAATATGGATCAAGTATAGTAAAACTTTTACTTGTCAAAAACGACTATGTCTAGTAATGTTATTTATCTTTAAAAAACAAAAAGACAGTGTATGTTAAAAATATTTTTCTTGTGACACAGGTCAAGACAGAGGATTGAACTCAAGATCTCAGCCTGTGAGGCCAATGCTCTAACCACTCACCCACGGTAAGCTTTGTTGAAGGGGACCATGTATAGTAAGGCTTTTTTCTCAAAAAACGACATAGTATAGTAAGGCCTTATTTCTATAAAAAACGACAGTATAGTAAGGCTTTTTCCCCTAAAAAATGACATAGTATAGTAAGGCTTTTTGTGAGAAAAAAAAAAACGACAGTATAGTAAGACTTTTTTACTTAAAAAAACGACATAGTATAGTAAGGCTTTTTTTCTTTAAAAAACGACATAGTATAGTCAGGCTTTTTTCTTAAAAAAACAACATAGTATAGTAAGGCCTTTTTTCTTAAAAAAAACCTCTTAAAAAACGACATAGTATAGTAAGGCTCTTTTTCTAAAAAAAACGACATAGTATAGTCAGGCTTTTTTCTTAAAAAAACAACATAGTATAGTAAGGCCTTTTTTCTTTAAAAAACGACATAGTATAAGGCTTTTTTCCCTAAAAAACGACATAGTATAGTAAGGTTTTTTTCCTAAAAAACGACATAGTATAGTAAGGCTTTTTTTCTTAAAAAAAACAACATAGTATTGTAAGGCTTTTTTCTTAAAAAACGACATAGTATAGTCAGGCTTTTTTTCTTAAAAAATGACAGTATAGTAAGGCTTTTTTCTTTAAAAAACGACATAGTATAGTAAGGCTTTTTTCTTAAAAAAACAACATAGCATAGTAAGGCTTTTTTCTCTAAAAAAACGACATAGTATAGTAAGGCTTTTCCCCCCTAAAACGACATAGTTTAGTAAGGCTTCTTTTCCTTAAAAAATGACATAATATAGTAAGGCTTTTTCCCTTAAAAACGACATAGTATAGTAAGGCTTTTTTTCTTAAAAAAAAACGACATAGTATAGTAAGGCTTTTTCCCTTAAAAACGACATAGTATAGTAAGGCTTTTTTTATTTAAAAAACGACATAGTATAGTAAGGCTTTTTTTCTTTAAAAAACGACATAGTATAGTAAGGCTTTTTTTCTTTAAAAAACGACATAGTATAGTAAGGCTTTTTTTCCTAAAAAATGACATAGTATAGTAAGGCTTTTTTTCTTTAAAAAAAACGACATAGTATAGTAAGGCTTGTTCCCTTAAAAACGACATAGTATAGTAAGGCTTTTTTTCTTTAAAAAACGACATAGTATAGTAAGGCCTTATTTCTATAAAAAACGACATAGTATAGTAAGGCTTTTTTTCTTTAAAAAACGACATAGTATAGTAAGGCCTTATTTCTATAAAAAACGACATAGTATAGCAAGGCTTTTTTTCCCTAAAAAAACGACATAGTATAGTAAGGCTTTTTTTCTTTAAAAAACGACATAGTATAGTAAGGCTTTTTTTCCTAAAAAATGACATAGTATAGTAAGGCTTTTTTTCTTTAAAAAAAAACGACATGGCTTTTTTCCCCTAAAACGACATAGTATAGTAAGGCTTTTTTTCCTTAAAAACGACATAGTATAGTAAGGCTCTTTTTCTTTAAAAAACGACATAGTATAGTAAGGCTTTTTTTCTTTAAAAAAAAACGACATGGCTTTTTTCCCCTAAAACGACATAGTATAGTAAGGCTTTTTTTCCTTAAAAATGACATAGTATAGTAAGGCATTTTTTCTTTAAAAAACGACATAGTATAGTAAGGCTTTTTTTCCTAAAAAATGACATAGTATAGTAAGGCTTTTTTTCTTTAAAAAAAACGACATAATATAGTAAGGCCTCGAGAAAAAGGTAATGACCCAGGATTGAACTCTGAACCTCATGACTGGGGTTGACACTAACCACTCAGCCACAGTGAGACAACATGTCAAACAAAAATAAAAATATGGATCAAGTATAGTAAAACTTTTACTTGTCAAAAACGACTATGTCTAGTAATGTTATTTATCTTTAAAAAACAAAAAGACAGTGTATGTTAAAAATATTTTTCTTGTGACACAGGTCAAGACAGAGGATTGAACTCAAGATCTCAGCCTGTGAGGCCAATGCTCTAACCACTCACCCACGGTAAGCTTTGTTGAAGGGGACCATGTATAGTAAGGCTTTTTTCTCAAAAAACGACATAGTATAGTAAGGCCTTATTTCTATAAAAAACGACAGTATAGTAAGGCTTTTTCCCCTAAAAAATGACATAGTATAGTAAGGCTTTTTGTGAGAAAAAAAAAACGACAGTATAGTAAGACTTTTTTACTTAAAAAAACGACATAGTATAGTAAGGCTTTTTTTCTTTAAAAAACGACATAGTATAGTCAGGCTTTTTTCTTAAAAAAACAACATAGTATAGTAAGGCCTTTTTTCTTAAAAAAAACCTCTTAAAAAACGACATAGTATAGTAAGGCTCTTTTTCTAAAAAAAACGACATAGTATAGTCAGGCTTTTTTCTTAAAAAAACAACATAGTATAGTAAGGCCTTTTTTCTTTAAAAAACGACATAGTATAAGGCTTTTTTCCCTAAAAAACGACATAGTATAGTAAGGTTTTTTTCCTAAAAAACGACATAGTATAGTAAGGCTTTTTTTCTTAAAAAAAACAACATAGTATTGTAAGGCTTTTTTCTTAAAAAACGACATAGTATAGTCAGGCTTTTTTTCTTAAAAAATGACAGTATAGTAAGGCTTTTTTCTTTAAAAAACGACATAGTATAGTAAGGCTTTTTTCTTAAAAAAACAACATAGCATAGTAAGGCTTTTTTCTCTAAAAAAACGACATAGTATAGTAAGGCTTTTCCCCCCTAAAACGACATAGTTTAGTAAGGCTTCTTTTCCTTAAAAAATGACATAATATAGTAAGGCTTTTTCCCTTAAAAACGACATAGTATAGTAAGGCTTTTTTTCTTAAAAAAAAACGACATAGTATAGTAAGGCTTTTTCCCTTAAAAACGACATAGTATAGTAAGGCTTTTTTTATTTAAAAAACGACATAGTATAGTAAGGCTTTTTTTCTTTAAAAAACGACATAGTATAGTAAGGCTTTTTTTCTTTAAAAAACGACATAGTATAGTAAGGCTTTTTTTCCTAAAAAATGACATAGTATAGTAAGGCTTTTTTTCTTTAAAAAAAACGACATAGTATAGTAAGGCTTGTTCCCTTAAAAACGACATAGTATAGTAAGGCTTTTTTTCTTTAAAAAACGACATAGTATAGTAAGGCCTTATTTCTATAAAAAACGACATAGTATAGTAAGGCTTTTTTTCTTTAAAAAACGACATAGTATAGTAAGGCCTTATTTCTATAAAAAACGACATAGTATAGCAAGGCTTTTTTTCCCTAAAAAAACGACATAGTATAGTAAGGCTTTTTTTCTTTAAAAAACGACATAGTATAGTAAGGCTTTTTTTCCTAAAAAATGACATAGTATAGTAAGGCTTTTTTTCTTTAAAAAAAAACGACATGGCTTTTTTCCCCTAAAACGACATAGTATAGTAAGGCTTTTTTTCCTTAAAAACGACATAGTATAGTAAGGCTCTTTTTCTTTAAAAAACGACATAGTATAGTAAGGCTTTTTTTCTTTAAAAAAAAACGACATGGCTTTTTTCCCCTAAAACGACATAGTATAGTAAGGCTTTTTTTCCTTAAAAATGACATAGTATAGTAAGGCATTTTTTCTTTAAAAAACGACATAGTATAGTAAGGCTTTTTTTCCTAAAAAATGACATAGTATAGTAAGGCTTTTTTTCTTTAAAAAAAACGACATAATATAGTAAGGCCTCGAGAAAAAGGTAATGACCCAGGATTGAACTCTGAACCTCATGACTGGGGTTGACACTAACCACTCAGCCACAGTGAGACAACATGTCAAACAAAAATAAAAATATGGATCAAGTATAGTAAAACTTTTACTTGTCAAAAACGACTATGTCTAGTAATGTTATTTATCTTTAAAAAACAAAAAGACAGTGTATGTTAAAAATATTTTTCTTGTGACACAGGTCAAGACAGAGGATTGAACTCAGAACCTCAGCCTGTGAGGCCAATGCTCTAACCACTCACCCACGTAAGGTTTGTTGAATGGGACCATGTATAGTAAGCCTTTTTTCTTAAAAAAACGACATAGTATAGTAAGGCTTTTTTCTTTAAAAAACGACATAGTATAGTAAGGCTTTTTTCTTTAAAAAACGACATAGTATAGTAAGGCTTTTTTTCCCAAAAAAAACGACATAGTATAGTAAGGCTTTTTTTCTTAAAAAAACGACATAGCATAGTAAGGCTTTTTTCCCTAAAAAAACGACATAGTATAGTAAGGCTTTTTTCCCCTAAAACGACATAGTATAGTAAGGCTTTTTTTCCTTAAAAACGACATAGTATAGTAAGGCTTTTTTTCTTAAAAAAAAACGACATAGTATAGTAAGGCTTTTTCCCCTAAAAAATGACATAGTATAGTAAGGCTTTTTTCTTTAAAAAACGACAAAGTATAGTAAGGCTTTAAAAAAAACACATATAGTAAGACTTTTTCTTAAAAAAACGCCATAGTATAGTAAGTTTTTTTTCTTAAAAAAACGACATAGTATAGTAAGGCTTTTTTTTCTTGAAAAAAAAACTCGAGAAAAAGGTAATGACCCAGTATTGAACTCTTAACCTCATGACTGGGGTTGACACTAACCACTCAGCCACAGTGAGACAACATTTCAAACAAAAATAAAAATATGGATCAAGTATAGTAAAACTTTTACTTGTCAAAAACGACTATGTCTAGTAATGTTATTTATCTTAAAAAAATAAAAAGACAATGTATGATAAAAACATTTTTCTTGTGACAGGTCTAGACAGAGGATTGAACTCAGAATCTCAGCCTGTGAGGCCAATGCTCTAACCACTCACCCACAGTAAGCTTTGTTGAAAGGGACCATGTATAGTAAGGCTTTTTCCCCTAAAAAATGACATAGTATAGTAAGGCCTTATTTCTATAAAAAACGACAAAGTATAGTAAGGCTTTTTTTCCTAAAAAAACGACATAGTATAGTAAGGCTTTTTTCTTTAAAAAACGACATAGTATAGTAAGGCTTTTTCCCCTAAAAAATGACATAGTATAGTAAGGCCTTTTTTCTTTAAAAAACGACATAGTATAGTCAGGCTTTTTTCTTTAAAAAAAAACGACATAGTATAGTAAGGCTTTTTTCCCTAAAAAACGACATAGTATAGTAAGGTTTTTTTCTTTAAAAAACGACATAGTATAGTAAGGCTTTTTCCCCCAAAAAACGACATAGTATAGTAAGGCGTTTTTTCTTGAAAAAACATCATAGTATAGTAAGGTTTTTTTCTTAAAAAACGACATAGTATAGTAAGGCTTTTTTCTTTAAAAAACGACAGTATAGTAAGGCTTTTTTCTTTAAAAAAAACGACATAGTATAGTAAGGCTTTTTTTCCTAAAAAAATGACATAGTATAGTAAGGCTTTTTTTCTTAAAAAAACGACAGCATAGTAAGGCTTTTTTCCCTAAAAAAAACGACATAGTATAGTAAGGCTTTTTTCTTTAAAAAATGACATAGTATAGTAAGGCTTTTTTTCTTAAAAAAACGACATAGTATAGTAAGGCTTTTTTCTTTAAAAAACGACATAGTATAGTAAGGCTTTTTTCTTTAAAAAACGACATAGTATAGTAAGGCTTTTTTCTTTAAAAAACGACATAGTATAGTAAGGCTTTTTTCTTTAAAAAACGACATAGTATAGTAAGGCTTTTTCCCCAAAAAAACGACATAGTATAGTAAGGCTTTTTTCCTAAAAAATGACATAGTATAGTAAGGCTTTTTTTCTTTTAAAAAAACGACATAATATAGTAAGGCCTCGAGAAAAAGGTAATGACCCAGGATTGAACTCTGAACCTCATGACTGGGGTTGACACTAACCACTCAGCCACAGTGAGACAACATTTCAAACAAAAATAAAAATATGGATCAAGTATAGTAAAACTTTTACTTGTCAAAAACGACTATGTCTAGTAATGTTATTTATCTTTAAAAAACAAAAAGACAGTGTATGTTAAAAATATTTTTCTTGTGACACAGGTCAAGACAGAGGATTGAACTCAGAACCTCAGCCTGTGAGGCCAATGCTCTAACCACTCACCCACGTAAGGTTTGTTGAACTGGACCATGTATAGTAAGCCTTTTTTCTTAAAAAAACGACATAGTATAGTAAGGCTTTTTTTCCTTAAAAACGACGTAGTATAGTAAGGCTCTTTTTCTTTAAAAAACGACATAGTATAGTAAGGCTTCTTTTCCTTAAAAAATGACATAATATAGTAAGGCTTTTTCCCTTAAAAACGACATAGTATAGTAAGGCTTTTTTTCTTAAAAAAAAACGACATAGTATAGTAAGGCTTTTTCCCTTAAAAACAACATAGTATAGTAAGGCTTTTTTTCTTTAAAAAACAACATAGTATAGTAAGGCCTTATTTCTATAAAAAACGACATAGTATAGTAAGGCTTTTTCCCCTAAAAAATGACATAGTATAGTAAGGCTTTTTTCTTCAAAAAACGACAAAGTATAGTAAGGCTTTAAAAAAAGTAAGTATAGTAAAATTTTTACTTGTCAAAAACGACTGTGTCTAGTAATGTTATTTATCTTTAAAAAACAAAAAGACAGTGTATGTTAAAAATATTTTTCTTGTGACACAGGTCAAGACAGAGGATTGAACTCAGAACCTCAGCCTGTGAGGCCAATGCTCTAACCACTCACCCACGTAAGGTTTGTTGAATGGGACCATGTATAGTAAGCCTTTTTTCTTAAAAAAACGACATAGTATAGTAAGGCTTTTTTTCCTTAAAAACGACGTAGTATAGTAAGGCTCTTTTTCTTTAAAAAACGACATAGTATAGTAAGGCTTTTTTTATTTAAAAAACGACATAGTATAGTAAGGCTTTTTTTCTTTAAAAAACGACATAGTATAGTAAGGCTTTTTTTCTTTAAAAAACGACATAGTATAGTAAGGCTTTTTTCCTAAAAAATGACATAGTATAGTAAGGCTTTTTTTCTTTAAAAAAAACGACATAGTATAGTAAGGCTTTTTCCCTTAAAAACGACATAGTATAGTAAGGCTTTTTTTCTTTAAAAAACGACATAGTATAGTAAGGCCTTATTTCTATAAAAAACGACATAGTATAGTAAGGCTTTTTTTCTTTAAAAAACGACATAGTATAGTAAGGCCTTATTTCTATAAAAAACGACATAGTATAGCAAGGCTTTTTTTCCTAAAAAAACGACATAGTATAGTAAGGCTTTTTTTCTTTAAAAAACGACATAGTATAGTAAGGCTTTTTTTCCTAAAAAATGACATAGTATAGTAAGGCTTTTTTTCTTAAAAAAAAAACGACATGGCTTTTTTCCCCTAAAACGACATAGTATAGTAAGGCTTTTTTTCCTTAAAAACGACATAGTATAGTAAGGCTCCTTTTCTTTAAAAAACGACATAGTATAGTAAGGCTTTTTTTCTTTAAAAAAAAACGACATGCCTTTTTTCCCCTAAAACGACATAGTATAGTAAGGCTTTTTTTCCTTAAAAACGACATAGTATAGTAAGGCATTTTTTCTTTAAAAAACGACATAGTATAGTAAGGCTTTTTTTCCTAAAAAATGACATATTATAGTAAGGCTTTTTTTCTTTAAAAAAAACGACATAATATAGTAAGGCCTCGAGAAAAAGGTAATGACCCAGGATTGAACTCTGAACCTCATGACTGGGGTTGACACTAACCACTCAGCCACAGTGAGACAACATTTCAAATAAAAATAAAAATATGGATCAAGTATAGTAAAACTTTTACTTGTCAAAAACGACTATGTCTAGTAATGTTATTTATCTTTAAAATACAAAAAGACAATGTATGTTAAAAATATTTTTCTTGTTACACAGGTCAAGACAGAGGATTGAACTCAGAATCTCAGCCTGTGAGGCCAATGCTCTAACCACTCACCCACGGTAAGCTTTGTTGAAAGGGACCATGTCTAGTAAGGCTTTTTTCTTAAAAAACGACATAGTATAGAAAGGCCTTGTTTCTATAAAAAACGACATAGTATAGTCAGGCTTTTTTCTTAAAAAAAAACGACATAGTATAGTAAGGCTTTTTTCCCTAAAAAAACGACATAGTATAGTAAGGCCTTTTTTCTTTAAAAAACGACATAGTATAGTCAGGCTTTTTTCTTTAAAAAAAACGACATAGTATAGTAAGGCTTTTTTCCCTAAAAAAACGACATAGTATAGTCAGGCTTTTTTCTTTAAAAAAAACGACATAGTATAGTAAGGCTTTTTTTCCTTAAAAACGACATAGTATAGTAAGGCTCTTTTTCTTTAAAAAACGACATAGTATAGTAAGGCTTTTTTCTTTAAAAAACGACATAGTATAGTAAGGCTTTTTTTCCTAAAAAAAACGACATAGCATAGTAAGGCTTTTTCCCTAAAAAAAACGACATAGTATAGTAAGGCTTTTTTCCCCTAAAACGACATAGTATAGTAAGGCTTTTTTTCCTTAAAAACGACATAGTATAGTAAGGCTTTTTTTCTTTAAAAAACGACATAGTATAGTAAGGCTTTTTTTCTTAAAAAAACGACATATCAAAGTAAGGCTTTTTTCCCTAAAAAACGACATAGTATAGTAAGGCTTTTTTCTTAAAAAACGACATAGTATAGAAAGGCCTTGTTTCTATAAAAAACGACATAGTATAGTCAGGCTTTTTTCTTAAAAAAAAACGACATAGTATAGTAAGGCTTTTTTCCCTAAAAAAACGACATAGTATAGTAAGGCCTTTTTTCTTTAAAAAACGACATAGTATAGTCAGGCTTTTTTCTTTAAAAAAAACGACATAGTATAGTAAGGCTTTTTTCCCTAAAAAAACGACATAGTATAGTCAGGCTTTTTTCTTTAAAAAAAACGACATAGTATAGTAAGGCTTTTTTCCCTAAAAAACGACATAGTATAGTAAGGCTTTTTTTCTTAAAAAAACGACATAGTATAGTAAGGCTTTTTTCTTTAAAAAACGACATAGTATAGTAAGGCTTTTTTCTTTAAAAAACGACATAGTATAGTAAGGCTTTTTTCTTTAAAAAATGACATAGTATAGTAAGGCTTTTTTCTTTAAAAAACGACATAGTATAGTAAGGCTTTTTTCCCCCAAAAAACGACATAGTATAGTAAGGCTTTTTTTCTTAAAAGAACGACATAGTATAGTAAGGCTTTTTTCTTTAAAAAACGACATAGTATAGTAAGGCTTTTTTTCCTAAAAAATGACATAGTATAGTAAGGCTTTTTTTCTTAAAAAAAAAACGACATGGCTTTTTTCCCCTAAAACGACATAGTATAGTAAGGCTTTTTTTCCTTAAAAACGACATAGTATAGTAAGGCTCTTTTTCTTTAAAAAACGACATAGTATAGTAAGGCTTTTTTCTTTAAAAAACGACATAGTATAGTAAGGCTTTTTTTCCTAAAAAAAACGACATAGCATAGTAAGGCTTTTTCCCTAAAAAAAACGACATAGTATAGTAAGGCTTTTTTCCCCTAAAACGACATAGTATAGTAAGGCTTTTTTTCCTTAAAAACGACATAGTATAGTAAGGCTTTTTTTCTTTAAAAAACGACATAGTATAGTAAGGCTTTTTTTCTTAAAAAAACGACATATCAAAGTAAGGCTTTTTTCCCTAAAAAACGACATAGTATAGTAAGGCTTTTTTCTTTAAAAAACGACATAGTATAGTAAGGCTTTTTTTCCCAAAAAAAAAACGACATAGTATAGTAAGGCTTTTTTTCTTAAAAAAACAACATAGCATAGTAAGGCTTTTTTCCCTAAAAAAAACGACATAGTATAGTAAGGCTTTTTCCCCCTAAAACGACATAGTATAGTAAGGCTTTTTTTCCTTAAAAACGACATAGTATAGTAAGGCTTTTTTCCTTAAAAAAACGACATAGTATAGTAAGGCTTTTTTCTTTAAAAAACGACATAGTATAGTAAGGCTTTTTTTCCTAAAAAATGACATAGTATAGTAAGGCTTTTTTTCTTTAAAAAAACGACATAGTATAGTAAGGCTTTTTTTCTTTAAAAAACGACATAGTATAGTAAGGCTTTTTTTCCTAAAAAATGACATAGTATAGTAAGGCTTTTTTTCTTTAAAAAAACGACATAGTATAGTAAGGCTTTTTCCCTTAAAAACGACATAGTATAGTAAGGCTTTTTTTCTTTAAAAAACGACATAGTATAGTAAGGTCTTATTTCTATAAAAAACGACATAGTATAGTAAGGTTTTTTTCCTAAAAAACGACATAGTATAGTAAGGCGTTTTTTCTTGAAAAAACATCATAGTATAGTAAGGTTTTTTTCTTAAAAAACGACATAGTATAGTAAGGCTTTTTTCTTTAAAAAACGACAGTATAGTAAGGCTTTTTTCTTTAAAAAAACGACATAGTATAGTAAGGCTTTTTTTCCTAAAAAAATGACATAGTATAGTAAGGCTTTTTTTCTTAAAAAAACGACAGCATAGTAAGGCTTTTTTCCCTAAAAAAACGACATAGTATAGTAAGGCTTTTTTCTTTAAAAAATGACATAGTATAGTAAGGCTTTTTTCTTTAAAAAACGACATAGTATAGTAAGGCTTTTTTCCCCCCAAAAAACGACATGGTATAGTATGGCTTTTTTTCTTTAAAAAACGACATAGTATAGTAAGGCTTTTTTCCCCTAAAACGACATAGTATAGTAAGGCTTTTTTTATTTAAAAAACGACATAGTATAGTAAGGCTTTTTCCCTTAAAAACGACATAGTATAGTAAGGCTTTTTTTCTTTAAAAAACGACATAGTATAGTAAGGCCTTATTTCTATAAAAAACGACATAGTATAGTAAGGCTTTTTTTCTTTAAAAAACGACATAGTATAGTAAGGCCTTATTTCTATAAAAAACGACATAGTATAGCAAGGCTTTTTTTCCTAAAAAAACGACATAGTATAGTAAGGCTTTTTTTCTTTAAAAAACGACATAGTATAGTAAGGCTTTTTTTCCTAAAAAATGACATAGTATAGTAAGGCTTTTTTTCTTAAAAAAAAAACGACATGGCTTATTTCCCCTAAAACGACATAGTATAGTAAGGCTTTTTTTCCTTAAAAACGACATAGTATAGTAAGGCTCTTTTTCTTTAAAAAACGACATAGTATAGTAAGGCTTTTTTTCTTTAAAAAACGACATAGTATAGTAAGGCATTTTTTCTTTAAAAAACGACATAGTATAGTAAGGCTTTTTTTCCTAAAAAATGACATAGTATAGTAAGGCTTTTTTTCTTTAAAAAAAACGACATAATATAGTAAGGCCTCGAGAAAAAGGTAATGACCCAGGATTGAACTCTGAACCTCATGACTGGGGTTGACACTAACCACTCAGCCACAGTGAGACAACATTTCAAATAAAAATAAAAATATGGATCAAGTATAGTAAAACTTTTACTTGTCAAAAACGACTATGTCTAGTAATGTTATTTATCTTTAAAATACAAAAAGACAATGTATGTTAAAAATATTTTTCTTGTTACACAGGTCAAGACAGAGGATTGAACTCAGAATCTCAGCCTGTGAGGCCAATGCTCTAACCACTCACCCACGGTAAGCTTTGTTGAAAGGGACCATGTCTAGTAAGGCTTTTTTCTTAAAAAACGACATAGTATAGAAAGGCCTTGTTTCTATAAAAAACGACATAGTATAGTCAGGCTTTTTTCTTAAAAAAAAACGACATAGTATAGTAAGGCTTTTTTCCCTAAAAAAACGACATAGTATTGTAAGGCCTTTTTTCTTTAAAAAACGACATAGTATAGTCAGGCTTTTTTCTTTAAAAAAAACGACATAGTATAGTAAGGCTTTTTTCCCTAAAAAACGACATAGTATAGTAAGGCTTTTTTTCTTAAAAAAACGACATAGTATAGTAAGGCTTTTTTCTTTAAAAAACGACATAGTATAGTAAGGCTTTTTTCTTTAAAAAACGACATAGTATAGTAAGGCTTTTTTCTTTAAAAAACGACATAGTATAGTAAGGCTTTTTTCTTTAAAAAACGACATAGTATAGTAAGGCTTTTTTCCCCCAAAAAACGACATAGTATAGTAAGGCTTTTTTTCTTAAAAAAACGACATAGTATAGTAAGGCTTTTTTCTTTAAAAAACGACATAGTATAGTCAGGCTTTTTTCTTTAAAAAACGACATAGTATAGTAAGGCTTTTTTTCCTAAAAAAAACGACATAGCATAGTAAGGCTTTTTCCCTAAAAAAAACGACATAGTATAGTAAGGCTTTTTTCCCCTAAAACGACATAGTATAGTAAGGCTTTTTTTCCTTAAAAACGACATAGTATAGTAAGGCTTTTTTTCTTTAAAAAACGACATAGTATAGTAAGGCTTTTTTTCTTAAAAAAACGACATAGCATAGTAAGGCTTTTTTCCCTAAAAAACGACATAGTATAGTAAGGCTTTTTTCTTTAAAAAACGACATAGTATAGTAAGGCTTTTTTTCCAAAAAAAAAAAACGACATAGTATAGTAAGGCTTTTTTTCTTAAAAAAACAACATAGCATAGTAAGGCTTTTTTCCCTAAAAAAAACGACATAGTATAATAAGGCTTTTTCCCCCTAAAACGACATAGTATAGTAAGGCTTTTTTTCCTTAAAAACGACATAGTATAGTAAGGCTTTTTTCCCTAAAAAACGACATAGTATAGTAAGGCTTTTTTCTTTAAAAAACGACATAGTATAGTAAGGCTTTTTTTCCTAAAAAAAAAAACGACATAGTATAGTAAGGCTTTTTTTCTTAAAAAAACAACATAGCATAGTAAGGCTTTTTTCCCAAAAAAAAACGACATAGTATAATAAGGCTTTTTCCCCCTAAAACGACATAGTATAGTAAGGCTTTTTTTCCTTAAAAACGACATAGTATAGTAAGGCTTTTTTCCCTAAAAAACGACATAGTATAGTAAGGCTTTTTTCTTTAAAAAACGACATAGTATAGTAAGGCTTTTTTTCCTAAAAAATGACATAGTATAGTAAGGCTTTTTTTCTTTAAAAAAACGACATAGTATAGTAAGGCTTTTTTTCTTTAAAAAACGACACAGTATAGTAAGGCTTTTTTTCCTAAAAAATGACATAGTATAGTAAGGCTTTTTTTCTTTAAAAAAACGACATAGTATAGTAAGGCTTTTTTTCTTTAAAAAACGACATAGTATAGTAAGGTCTTATTTCTATAAAAAAATGACATAGTATAGTAAGGCTTTTTCCCCTAAAAAATGACATAGTATAGTAAGGCTTTTTTCTTTAAAAAACGACATAGTATAGTAAGGCTTTAAAAAAAACACATATAGTAAGACCTTTTTAAAAAAACGACATAGTATAGTAAGGTTTTTTTCTTTAAAAAACGACATAGTATAGTAAGGCTTTTTTTTTCTTGAAAAAAAAACTCGAGAAAAAGGTAATAACCCAGGATTGAAATCTTAACCTCATGACTGGGGTTGACACTAACCACTCAGCCACAGTGAGACAACATTTCAAACAAAAATAAAAATATGGATCAAGTATAGTAAAACTTTTACTGGTCAAAAACGACTACGTCTAGTAATGTTATTTATCTTTAAAAAACAAAAAGACAATGTATGTTAAAAATATTTTTCTTGTGACACAGGTCAAGAAAGAGGATTGAACTCAGAATCTCAGCCTGTGAGGCCAATGCTCTAACCACTCACCCACAGTAAGCTTTGTTGAAAGGGACCATGTATAGTAAGGCTTTTTTCTTAAAAAACGACATAGTATAGTAAGGCCTTATTTCTATAAAAAACGACAGTATAGTAAGGCTTATTTCTTAAAAAAAAAACGACATAGTATAGTAAGGCTTTTTTCCCTAAAAAACGACATAGTATAGTCAGGCTTTTTTCTTAAAAAAAAAACGACACAGTATAGTGAGGCCTTTTTTCTTTAAAAAACGACATAGTATAGTAAGGCCTTTTTTCTTTAAAAAACGACATAGTATAGTAAGGCTTATTTCTTAAAAAAAACAACATAGTATAGTAAGGCTTTTTTCCCTAAAAAACGACATAGTATAGTAAGGTTTTTTTCCTAAAAAACGACATAGTATAGTAAGGCCTTTTTTACTTGAAAAAACATCATAGTATAGTAAGGTTTTTTTCTTAAAAAACGACATAGTATAGTAAGGCTTTTTTCTTTAAAAAACGACATAGTATAGTAAGGCTTTTTTCTTTAAAAACACGACATAGTATAGTAAGGCTTTTTTTCCTAAAAAAATGACATAGTATAGTAAGGCTTTTTTTCTTAAAAAAACGATATAGCATAGTAAGGCTTTTTTCCCTAAAAAACGACATAGTATAGTAAGGCTTTTTTCTTTAAAAAATGACATAGTATAGTAAGGCTTTTTTTCCTTAAAAACGACATAGTATAGTAAGGCTCTTTTTCTTTAAAAAACGACATAGTATAGTAAGGCTTTTTTTATTTAAAAAACGAAATAGTATAGTAAGGCTTTTTTTCTTTAAAAAACAACATAGTATAGTAAGGCTTTTTTTCTTTAAAAAACGACATAGTATAGTAAGGCTTTTTTTCCTAAAAAATGACATAGTATAGTAAGGCTTTTAAAAAAAAAAAAAAACGACATAGTATAGTAAGGCTTTTTCCCTTAAAAACGACATAGTATAGTAAGGCTTTTTCCCTTAAAAATGACATAGTATAGTAAGGCTTTTTTCTTTAAAAAACGACATAGTATAGTAAGGCTTTAAAAAAAACACATATAGTAAGACTTTTTCTTAAAAAAACGACTTTTATTTTATTAAAAATAAAAATATGGATCAAGTATAGTAAAACTTTTACTTGTCAAAAACGACTATGTCTAGTAATGTTATTTATCTTTAAAAAACAAAAAGACAATGTATGTTAAAAATATTTTTCTTGTGACACAGGTCAAGACAGAGGATTGAACTCAGAATCTCAGCCTGTGAGGCCAATGCTCTAACCACTCACCCACGGTAAGCTTCGTTGAAAGGCACCATGTCTCGTAAGGCTTTTTTCTTAAAAAACAACATAGTATAGTAAGGCCTTATTTCTATAAAAAACGACATAGTATAGTAAGGCTTTTTCCCCTAAAAAATGACATAGTATAGTAAGGCCTTTTTTCTTTAAAAAACGACATAGTATAGTCAGGCTTTTTTCTTTAAAAAAAACGACATAGTATAGTAAGGCTTTTTTCCCTAAAAAACGACATAGTATAGTAAGGCTTTTTCCCCTAAAAAATGACATAGTATAGTAAGGCCTTTTTTCTTTAAAAAACGACATAGTATAGTCAGGCTTTTTTCTTAAAAAAAAACGACATAGTATAGTAAGGCTTTTTTCTTTAAAAAACGACATAGTATAGTAAGGCTTTTTTTCCTAAAAAAAACGACATAGTATAGTAAGGCTTTTTTTCTTAAAAAAACGACATAGCATAGTAAGGCTTTTTTCCCTAAAAAAACGACAGTATAGTAAGGCTCTTTTCCCCTAAAACGACATAGTATAGTAAGGCTTTTTTTCCTTAAAAACGACATAGTATAGTAAGGCTTTTTTTCTTAAAAAACGACATAGCATAGTAAGGCTTTTTTCCCTAAAAAAACGACATAGTATAGTAAGGCTTTTTTCTTTAAAAAACGACATAGTATAGTAAGGCTTTAAAAAAAACACATATAGTAAGACTTTTTCTTAAAAAAACAACATAGCATAGTAAGGCTTTTTTCCCTAAAAAAAACGACATAGTATAGTAAGGCTTTTTTCCCCTAAAACGACATAGTATAGTAAGGCTTTTTTTCCTTAAAAATGACATAGTATAGTAAGGCTTTTTTCCCTAAAAAAAACGACGTAGTATAGTAAGTCTTTTTTCTTTAAAAAACGACATAGTATAGTAAGGCTTTTTTTCCTAAAAAATGACATAGTATAGTAAGGCTTTTTTTCTTTAAAAAAACGACATAGTATAGTAAGGCTTTTTCCCTTAAAAACGACATAGTATAGTAAGGCTTTTTTTCTTTAAAAAACGACATAGTATAGTAAGGCTTTTTTTCCTAAAAAATGACATAGTATAGTAAGGCTTTTTTTCTTTAAAAAAACGACATAGTATAGTAAGGCTTTTTCCCTTAAAAACGACATAGTATAGTAAGGCTTTTTTCTTTAAAAAACGACATAGTATAGTAAGGCTTTTTTCTTTAAAAAACGACATAGTATAGTAAGGCTTTTTTCTTTAAAAAACGACATAGTATAGTAAGGCTTTTTTCCCCCAAAAAACGACATAGTATAGTAAGGCTTTTTTTCTTAAAAGAACGACATAGTATAGTAAGGCTTTTTTCTTTAAAAAACGACATAGTATAGTAAGGCTTTTTTTCCTAAAAAATGACATAGTATAGTAAGGCTTTTTTTCTTAAAAAAAAAACGACATGGCTTTTTTCCCCTAAAACGACATAGTATAGTAAGGCTTTTTTTCCTTAAAAACGACATAGTATAGTAAGGCTCTTTTTCTTTAAAAAACGACATAGTATAGTAAGGCTTTTTTCTTTAAAAAACGACATAGTATAGTAAGGCTTTTTTTCCTAAAAAAAACGACATAGCATAGTAAGGCTTTTTCCCTAAAAAAAACGACATAGTATAGTAAGGCTTTTTTCCCCTAAAACGACATAGTATAGTAAGGCTTTTTTTCCTTAAAAACGACATAGTATAGTAAGGCTTTTTTTCTTTAAAAAACGACATAGTATAGTAAGGCTTTTTTTCTTAAAAAAACGACATATCAAAGTAAGGCTTTTTTCCCTAAAAAACGACATAGTATAGTAAGGCTTTTTTCTTTAAAAAACGACATAGTATAGTAAGGCTTTTTTTCCCAAAAAAAAAACGACATAGTATAGTAAGGCTTTTTTTCTTAAAAAAACAACATAGCATAGTAAGGCTTTTTTCCCTAAAAAAAACGACATAGTATAGTAAGGCTTTTTCCCCCTAAAACGACATAGTATAGTAAGGCTTTTTTTCCTTAAAAACGACATAGTATAGTAAGGCTTTTTTCCTTAAAAAAACGACATAGTATAGTAAGGCTTTTTTCTTTAAAAAACGACATAGTATAGTAAGGCTTTTTTTCCTAAAAAATGACATAGTATAGTAAGGCTTTTTTTCTTTAAAAAAACGACATAGTATAGTAAGGCTTTTTTTCTTTAAAAAACGACATAGTATAGTAAGGCTTTTTTTCCTAAAAAATGACATAGTATAGTAAGGCTTTTTTTCTTTAAAAAAACGACATAGTATAGTAAGGCTTTTTCCCTTAAAAACGACATAGTATAGTAAGGCTTTTTTTCTTTAAAAAACGACATAGTATAGTAAGGTCTTATTTCTATAAAAAACGACATAGTATAGTAAGGTTTTTTTCCTAAAAAACGACATAGTATAGTAAGGCGTTTTTTCTTGAAAAAACATCATAGTATAGTAAGGTTTTTTTCTTAAAAAACGACATAGTATAGTAAGGCTTTTTTCTTTAAAAAACGACAGTATAGTAAGGCTTTTTTCTTTAAAAAAACGACATAGTATAGTAAGGCTTTTTTTCCTAAAAAAATGACATAGTATAGTAAGGCTTTTTTTCTTAAAAAAACGACAGCATAGTAAGGCTTTTTTCCCTAAAAAAACGACATAGTATAGTAAGGCTTTTTTCTTTAAAAAATGACATAGTATAGTAAGGCTTTTTTCTTTAAAAAACGACATAGTATAGTAAGGCTTTTTTCCCCCCAAAAAACGACATGGTATAGTATGGCTTTTTTTCTTTAAAAAACGACATAGTATAGTAAGGCTTTTTTCCCCTAAAACGACATAGTATAGTAAGGCTTTTTTTATTTAAAAAACGACATAGTATAGTAAGGCTTTTTCCCTTAAAAACGACATAGTATAGTAAGGCTTTTTTTCTTTAAAAAACGACATAGTATAGTAAGGCCTTATTTCTATAAAAAACGACATAGTATAGTAAGGCTTTTTTTCTTTAAAAAACGACATAGTATAGTAAGGCCTTATTTCTATAAAAAACGACATAGTATAGCAAGGCTTTTTTTCCTAAAAAAACGACATAGTATAGTAAGGCTTTTTTTCTTTAAAAAACGACATAGTATAGTAAGGCTTTTTTTCCTAAAAAATGACATAGTATAGTAAGGCTTTTTTTCTTAAAAAAAAAACGACATGGCTTATTTCCCCTAAAACGACATAGTATAGTAAGGCTTTTTTTCCTTAAAAACGACATAGTATAGTAAGGCTCTTTTTCTTTAAAAAACGACATAGTATAGTAAGGCTTTTTTTCTTTAAAAAACGACATAGTATAGTAAGGCATTTTTTCTTTAAAAAACGACATAGTATAGTAAGGCTTTTTTTCCTAAAAAATGACATAGTATAGTAAGGCTTTTTTTCTTTAAAAAAAACGACATAATATAGTAAGGCCTCGAGAAAAAGGTAATGACCCAGGATTGAACTCTGAACCTCATGACTGGGGTTGACACTAACCACTCAGCCACAGTGAGACAACATTTCAAATAAAAATAAAAATATGGATCAAGTATAGTAAAACTTTTACTTGTCAAAAACGACTATGTCTAGTAATGTTATTTATCTTTAAAATACAAAAAGACAATGTATGTTAAAAATATTTTTCTTGTTACACAGGTCAAGACAGAGGATTGAACTCAGAATCTCAGCCTGTGAGGCCAATGCTCTAACCACTCACCCACGGTAAGCTTTGTTGAAAGGGACCATGTCTAGTAAGGCTTTTTTCTTAAAAAACGACATAGTATAGAAAGGCCTTGTTTCTATAAAAAACGACATAGTATAGTCAGGCTTTTTTCTTAAAAAAAAACGACATAGTATAGTAAGGCTTTTTTCCCTAAAAAAACGACATAGTATTGTAAGGCCTTTTTTCTTTAAAAAACGACATAGTATAGTCAGGCTTTTTTCTTTAAAAAAAAACGACATAGTATAGTAAGGCTTTTTTCCCTAAAAAACGACATAGTATAGTAAGGCTTTTTTTCTTAAAAAAACGACATAGTATAGTAAGGCTTTTTTCTTTAAAAAACGACATAGTATAGTAAGGCTTTTTTCTTTAAAAAACGACATAGTATAGTAAGGCTTTTTTCTTTAAAAAACGACATAGTATAGTAAGGCTTTTTTCTTTAAAAAACGACATAGTATAGTAAGGCTTTTTTCCCCCAAAAAACGACATAGTATAGTAAGGCTTTTTTTCTTAAAAAAACGACATAGTATAGTAAGGCTTTTTTCTTTAAAAAACGACATAGTATAGTCAGGCTTTTTTCTTTAAAAAACGACATAGTATAGTAAGGCTTTTTTTCCTAAAAAAAACGACATAGCATAGTAAGGCTTTTTCCCTAAAAAAAACGACATAGTATAGTAAGGCTTTTTTCCCCTAAAACGACATAGTATAGTAAGGCTTTTTTTCCTTAAAAACGACATAGTATAGTAAGGCTTTTTTTCTTTAAAAAACGACATAGTATAGTAAGGCTTTTTTTCTTAAAAAAACGACATAGCATAGTAAGGCTTTTTTCCCTAAAAAACGACATAGTATAGTAAGGCTTTTTTCTTTAAAAAACGACATAGTATAGTAAGGCTTTTTTTCCAAAAAAAAAAAACGACATAGTATAGTAAGGCTTTTTTTCTTAAAAAAACAACATAGCATAGTAAGGCTTTTTTCCCTAAAAAAAACGACATAGTATAATAAGGCTTTTTCCCCCTAAAACGACATAGTATAGTAAGGCTTTTTTTCCTTAAAAACGACATAGTATAGTAAGGCTTTTTTCCCTAAAAAACGACATAGTATAGTAAGGCTTTTTTCTTTAAAAAACGACATAGTATAGTAAGGCTTTTTTTCCTAAAAAAAAAAACGACATAGTATAGTAAGGCTTTTTTTCTTAAAAAAACAACATAGCATAGTAAGGCTTTTTTCCCAAAAAAAAACGACATAGTATAATAAGGCTTTTTCCCCCTAAAACGACATAGTATAGTAAGGCTTTTTTTCCTTAAAAACGACATAGTATAGTAAGGCTTTTTTCCCTAAAAAACGACATAGTATAGTAAGGCTTTTTTCTTTAAAAAACGACATAGTATAGTAAGGCTTTTTTTCCTAAAAAATGACATAGTATAGTAAGGCTTTTTTTCTTTAAAAAAACGACATAGTATAGTAAGGCTTTTTTTCTTTAAAAAACGACACAGTATAGTAAGGCTTTTTTTCCTAAAAAATGACATAGTATAGTAAGGCTTTTTTTCTTTAAAAAAACGACATAGTATAGTAAGGCTTTTTTTCTTTAAAAAACGACATAGTATAGTAAGGTCTTATTTCTATAAAAAAATGACATAGTATAGTAAGGCTTTTTCCCCTAAAAAATGACATAGTATAGTAAGGCTTTTTTCTTTAAAAAACGACATAGTATAGTAAGGCTTTAAAAAAAACACATATAGTAAGACCTTTTTAAAAAAACGACATAGTATAGTAAGGTTTTTTTCTTTAAAAAACGACATAGTATAGTAAGGCTTTTTTTTTCTTGAAAAAAAAACTCGAGAAAAAGGTAATAACCCAGGATTGAAATCTTAACCTCATGACTGGGGTTGACACTAACCACTCAGCCACAGTGAGACAACATTTCAAACAAAAATAAAAATATGGATCAAGTATAGTAAAACTTTTACTGGTCAAAAACGACTACGTCTAGTAATGTTATTTATCTTTAAAAAACAAAAAGACAATGTATGTTAAAAATATTTTTCTTGTGACACAGGTCAAGAAAGAGGATTGAACTCAGAATCTCAGCCTGTGAGGCCAATGCTCTAACCACTCACCCACAGTAAGCTTTGTTGAAAGGGACCATGTATAGTAAGGCTTTTTTCTTAAAAAACGACATAGTATAGTAAGGCCTTATTTCTATAAAAAACGACAGTATAGTAAGGCTTATTTCTTAAAAAAAAAACGACATAGTATAGTAAGGCTTTTTTCCCTAAAAAACGACATAGTATAGTCAGGCTTTTTTCTTAAAAAAAAAACGACACAGTATAGTGAGGCCTTTTTTCTTTAAAAAACGACATAGTATAGTAAGGCCTTTTTTCTTTAAAAAACGACATAGTATAGTAAGGCTTATTTCTTAAAAAAAACAACATAGTATAGTAAGGCTTTTTTCCCTAAAAAACGACATAGTATAGTAAGGTTTTTTTCCTAAAAAACGACATAGTATAGTAAGGCCTTTTTTACTTGAAAAAACATCATAGTATAGTAAGGTTTTTTTCTTAAAAAACGACATAGTATAGTAAGGCTTTTTTCTTTAAAAAACGACATAGTATAGTAAGGCTTTTTTCTTTAAAAACACGACATAGTATAGTAAGGCTTTTTTTCCTAAAAAAATGACATAGTATAGTAAGGCTTTTTTTCTTAAAAAAACGATATAGCATAGTAAGGCTTTTTTCCCTAAAAAACGACATAGTATAGTAAGGCTTTTTTCTTTAAAAAATGACATAGTATAGTAAGGCTTTTTTTCCTTAAAAACGACATAGTATAGTAAGGCTCTTTTTCTTTAAAAAACGACATAGTATAGTAAGGCTTTTTTTATTTAAAAAACGAAATAGTATAGTAAGGCTTTTTTTCTTTAAAAAACAACATAGTATAGTAAGGCTTTTTTTCTTTAAAAAACGACATAGTATAGTAAGGCTTTTTTTCCTAAAAAATGACATAGTATAGTAAGGCTTTTAAAAAAAAAAAAAAACGACATAGTATAGTAAGGCTTTTTCCCTTAAAAACGACATAGTATAGTAAGGCTTTTTCCCTTAAAAATGACATAGTATAGTAAGGCTTTTTTCTTTAAAAAACGACATAGTATAGTAAGGCTTTAAAAAAAACACATATAGTAAGACTTTTTCTTAAAAAAACGACTTTTATTTTATTAAAAATAAAAATATGGATCAAGTATAGTAAAACTTTTACTTGTCAAAAACGACTATGTCTAGTAATGTTATTTATCTTTAAAAAACAAAAAGACAATGTATGTTAAAAATATTTTTCTTGTGACACAGGTCAAGACAGAGGATTGAACTCAGAATCTCAGCCTGTGAGGCCAATGCTCTAACCACTCACCCACGGTAAGCTTCGTTGAAAGGCACCATGTCTCGTAAGGCTTTTTTCTTAAAAAACAACATAGTATAGTAAGGCCTTATTTCTATAAAAAACGACATAGTATAGTAAGGCTTTTTCCCCTAAAAAATGACATAGTATAGTAAGGCCTTTTTTCTTTAAAAAACGACATAGTATAGTCAGGCTTTTTTCTTTAAAAAAAACGACATAGTATAGTAAGGCTTTTTTCCCTAAAAAACGACATAGTATAGTAAGGCTTTTTCCCCTAAAAAATGACATAGTATAGTAAGGCCTTTTTTCTTTAAAAAACGACATAGTATAGTCAGGCTTTTTTCTTAAAAAAAAACGACATAGTATAGTAAGGCTTTTTTCTTTAAAAAACGACATAGTATAGTAAGGCTTTTTTTCCTAAAAAAAACGACATAGTATAGTAAGGCTTTTTTTCTTAAAAAAACGACATAGCATAGTAAGGCTTTTTTCCCTAAAAAAACGACAGTATAGTAAGGCTCTTTTCCCCTAAAACGACATAGTATAGTAAGGCTTTTTTTCCTTAAAAACGACATAGTATAGTAAGGCTTTTTTTCTTAAAAAACGACATAGCATAGTAAGGCTTTTTTCCCTAAAAAAACGACATAGTATAGTAAGGCTTTTTTCTTTAAAAAACGACATAGTATAGTAAGGCTTTAAAAAAAACACATATAGTAAGACTTTTTCTTAAAAAAACAACATAGCATAGTAAGGCTTTTTTCCCTAAAAAAAACGACATAGTATAGTAAGGCTTTTTTCCCCTAAAACGACATAGTATAGTAAGGCTTTTTTTCCTTAAAAATGACATAGTATAGTAAGGCTTTTTTCCCTAAAAAAAACGACGTAGTATAGTAAGTCTTTTTTCTTTAAAAAACGACATAGTATAGTAAGGCTTTTTTTCCTAAAAAATGACATAGTATAGTAAGGCTTTTTTTCTTTAAAAAAACGACATAGTATAGTAAGGCTTTTTCCCTTAAAAACGACATAGTATAGTAAGGCTTTTTTTCTTTAAAAAACGACATAGTATAGTAAGGCTTTTTTTCCTAAAAAATGACATAGTATAGTAAGGCTTTTTTTCTTTAAAAAAACGACATAGTATAGTAAGGCTTTTTCCCTTAAAAACGACATAGTATAGTAAGGCTTTTTTTCTTTAAAAAACGACATAGTATAGTAAGGCTTTTTTTCCTAAAAAATGACATAGTATAGTAAGGCTTTTTTTCTTTAAAAAAACGACATAGTATAGTAAGGCTTTTTCCCTTAAAAACGACATAGTATAGTAAGGCTTTTTTTCTTTAAAAAACGACATAGTATAGTAAGGTCTTATTTCTATAAAAAACGACATAGTATAGTAAGGCTTTTTCCCCTAAAAAATGACATAGTATAGTAAGGCTTTTTTCTTTAAAAAACGACATAGTATAGTAAGGCTTTAAAAAAAACACATATAGTAAGACCTTTTTAAAAGAACGACATAGTATAGTAAGGTTTTTTTCTTAAAAAAAAAACGACACAGTATAGTAAGGCCTTTTTTCTTTAAAAAACGACATAGTATAGTAAGGCCTTTTTTCTTTAAAAAACGACATAGTATAGTAAGGCTTATTTCTTAAAAAAAACGACATAGTATAGTAAGGCTTTTTTCCCTAAAAAACGACATAGTATAATAAGGTTTTTTTTCCTAAAAAACGACATAGTATAGTAAGGCCTTTTTTACTTGAAAAAACATCATAGTATAGTAAGGTTTTTTTCTTAAAAAACGACATAGTATAGTAAGGCTTTTTTCTTTAAAAAACGACATAGTATAGTAAGGCTTTTTTCTTTAAAAACACGACATAGTATAGTAAGGCTTTTTTTCCTAAAAAAAACGACATAGTATAGTAAGGCTTTTTTTCTTAAAAAAACGACATAGCATAGTAAGGCTTTTTTCCCTAAAAAAACCGACATAGTATAGTAAGGCTTTTTTCTTTAAAAAACGACATAGTATAGTAAGGCTTTTTTTATTTAAAAAACGAAATAGTATAGTAAGGCTTTTTTTCTTTAAAAAACAACATAGTATAGTAAGGCTTTTTTTCTTTAAAAAACGACATAGTATAGTAAGGCTTTTTCCCTTAAAAACGACATAGTATAGTAAGGCTTTTTCCCTTAAAAATGACATAGTATAGTAAGGCTTTTTTTCTTTAAAAAAACGACATAGTATAGTAAGGCTTTTTCCCTTAAAAACGACATAGTATAGTGAGGCTTTTTTTCTTTAAAAAACCACATAGTATAGTAAGGCCTTATTTCTATAAAAAACGACATAGTATAGTAAGGCTTTTTCCCCTAAAAAATGACATAGTATAGTAAGGCCTTTTTTCTTTAAAAAACGACATAGTATAGTCAGGCTTTTTTTCCTAAAAAAACGACATAGTATAGTAAGGCTTTTTTCCCTAAAAAAATGACATAGTATAGTAAAGCTTTTCCCCCCTAAAACGACATAGTATAGTAAGGCTTTTTTTCCTTAAAAACGACATAGTATAATAAGGCTCTTTTTCTTTAAAAAACGACATAATATAGAAAGGCTTTTTTTCTTTAAAAAACGACATAGTATAGTCAGGCTTTTTTCTTAAAAAACAACATAGTATAGTAAGGCCTTTTTTCTTTAAAAAACGACATAGTATAGTAAGGCTTATTTCTTTAAAAAAACGACATAGTATAGTAAGGCTTTTTTCCCTAAAAAACGACATAGTATAGTAAGGTTTTTTTCTTAAAAAACGACATAGTATAGTAAGGCTTTTTTCTTTAAAAAACGACATAGTATAGTAAGGCTTTTTTCTTTAAAAAACGACATAGTATAGTAAGGCTTTTTTCCCTAAAAAAACGACATAGTATAGTAAGGCTTTTTTCTTTAAAATACGACATAGTATAGTAAGGCTTTTTTCTTTAAAAAACGACATAGTATAGTAAGGCTTTTTTTCTTAAAAAACGACATAGCATAGTAAGGCTTTTTTCCCTAAAAAAACGACATAGTATAGTAAGGCTTTTTTCCCCTAAAACGACATAGTATAGTAAGGCTTTTTTTCCTTAAAAACGACATAGTATAGTAAGGCTTTTTTTCTTTAAAAAACGACATAGTATAGTAAGGCTTTTTTTCCTAAAAAACAACATAGTATAGTAAGGCTTTTTTTCTTTAAAAAACGACATAGTATAGTAAGGCCTTATTTTTATAAAAAACGACATAGTATAGTAAGGCTTTTTTCTTAAAAAAAACGACATAGTATAGTAAGGCTTTTTCCCTTAAAAACGACATAGTATAGTAAGGCTTTTTTTCTTTAAAAAACGACATAGTATAGTAAGGCCTTATTTCTATAAAAAACGACATAGTATAGTAAGGCTTTTTCCCCTAAAAAATGACATAGTATAGTAAGGCTTTTTTCTTTAAAAAAACGACATAGTATAGTAAGGCTTTAAAAAAACACATATAGTAAGACTTTTTCTTAAAAAAACGACATAGTATAGTAAGGTTTTTTTCTTAAAAAAACGACATAGTATATTAAGGCCTTATTTCTATAAAAAACGACATAGTATAGTAAGGCTTTTTCCCCTAAAAAATGACATAGTATAGTAAGGCTCTTTTTCTAAAAAAACGACATAGTATAGTCAGGCTTTTTTCTTAAAAAAACAACATAGTATAGTAAGGCCTTTTTTCTTAAAAAAACGACATAGTATAGTAAGGCTTTTTTTCTTTAAAAAAAAACGACATAGTATAGTCAGGCCTTTTCCCCTAAAAAATCACATAGTATAGTAAGACTTTTTCTTAAAAAAACGACATAGTATAGTAAGGCTTTTTTCTTTAAAAAACGACATAGTATAGTAAGGTTTTTTTCCTAAAAAAACGACATAGTATAGTAAGGCTTTTTTCCCCTAAAACGACATAGTATAGTAAGGCTTTTTTTCCTTAAAAACGACATAGTATAGTAAGGCTCTTTTTCTTTAAAAAACGACATAGTATAGTAAGACTTTTTCTATTTAAAAAACGACATAGTATAGTAAGGCTTATTTCTTTAAAAAAAAAACGACATAGTATAGTAAGGCTTTTTTTCTTAAAATAACGACATAGCATAGTAAGGCTTTTTTCCCTAAAAAAACGACATAGTAAGTAAGGCTTTTTTCCTTAAAAACGACATAGTATAGTAAGGCTCTTTTTCTTTAAAAAACGACATAGTATAGTAAGACTTTTTCTATTTAAAAAACGACATAGTATAGTAAGGCTTATTTCTTTAAAAAAAAAACGACATAGTATAGTAAGGCTTTTTTTCTTAAAATAACGACATAGCATAGTAAGGCTTTTTTCCCTAAAAAAACGACATAGTAAGTAAGGCTTTTTTCTTTAAAAAACGACATAGTATAGTAAGGCTTTTTTCTTTAAAAAACGACATAGTAAGTAAGGCTTTTTTCTTTAAAAAACGACATAGTATAGTAAGGCTTTTTTCCTAAAAAAACGACATAGTATAGTAAGGCTTTTTTTCTTAAAATAATGACATAGCATAGTAAGGCTTTTTTCCCTAAAAAAACGACATAGTATAGTAAGGCTTTTTTTCTTTAAAAAACGACATAGTATAGTAAGGCTTTTTTTCTTTAAAAAACGACACAGTATAGTAAGGCTTTTTTTCTTTAAAAAACGACATAGTATAGTAAGGCTTATTTCTTAAAAAAACGACAGTATAGTAAGGTTTTTTTCCCTAAAAAACGACATAGTATAGTAAGGTTTTTTTCCTAAAAAACGACATAGTATAGTAAGCCTTTTTTTTAAAAAAACAACAACATAGTATTGTAAGGTTTTTTCTTAAAAAACGACATAGTATAGTCAGGCTTTTTTTCTTAAAAAATGACATAGTATAGTAAGGCTTTTTTTTCCTAAAATCGACAGGATAGTAAGGCTTTTTTTCCTTAAAAGCGACATAGTATAGTAAGGCTCTTTTTCTTTAAAAAACGACATAGTATAGTAAGGCTTTTTTCCCTAAAAAACGACATAGTATAGTAAGTCTTTTTTCCTAAAAAATGACATAGTATAGTAAGGCTTTTTTTCTTGAAAAAACATCATAGTATAGTAAGATTTTTTTCTTAAAAAATGACACAGTATAGTAAGGCTTTTTTTCTTTAAAAAACGACATAGTATAGTAAGGCTTTTTTCCCCTAAAATGACATAGTAGGGTAAGGCTTTTTTTCCTTAAAAACGACATAGTATAGTAAGGCTTTTTTTCTTTAAAAAACGACATAGTATAGTAAGGCTTTTTTTCTTTAAAAAAAACGACATAGTATAGTAAGGTTTTTTTTGCTTTAAAAAACGACATAGTATAGTAAGGCTTTTTTTCTTTAAAAAAAATGACATAGTATAGTAAGGTTTTTTTTGCTTTAAAAAACGACATAGTATAGTCAGGCTTTTTTTCCTAAAAAATGACATAGTATAGTAAGGCTTTTTTTTCTTCAAAAACGACATAGTATAGTAAGGCTTTATTCCCTTAAAAACGACATAGTATAGTAAGGCTTTTTTTCCTAAAAAACGACAAAGTATAATAAGCCTTTTTTCTTTAAAAAAACCACATAGTAAGGATTTTTTTCCCTAAAAAAACGACATAGTATAGTCAGGCTTTTTTTCCTAAAAAACGACACAGTATAGTAAGGCTTTTTTTCTTAAAAGAAACAACCATGTATAGTAAGCCTTTTTTCTTCAAAAAGAAGTGGAAGTACACCCACTTATTGTTTATATCTATCCACCCAAAACACATAAAGATAGTTTAAGACAGATTTTGAATCAATCTGAAAATCGTCAAACGTAATATTGGGGTGAATTGTTTCCTAGCCTGTGACAGACTCCAATTTCAATGAAAATAACGACACTTACATCACAAACTTTTTATTGAATTAGGCTCCACCTTTATATGCCAGCGTCGAAATATGATATGTGAAGTAGTGCCTTATATGCTAAATGTTTGTGCCTCAGAAGATACTCTCGAGAACTCCTCCCACAGCCCCTCCTACGGCCCCTCCTACGGCGGCCACGGCGCCAGAAGCCGCGGTCGACAAACCAGCCATACCTACAAGATAAAAACAAAATAAAAAAAACCCGGAGCAAAACCACACAAGCCTGGGGAGAAGATCCAAACTCCACACAGTAGGACCCCAGAATTGTGAGTCCGGTTTCCGATACGGTAAAACTGGCACGATCGGGCCCGATTTCTTATTGGGGGCACCCCGAGTGCATACAAATCTCTTTTACCTGCAGACTGCAAGACGGCCACCGCGCTACCCGCTGCCACACCTCCTCCGTTGGCGATGGCTGCAGTTGACATCATGCCAGCGGCGTAGGAGCTCGCCGCTATCCCAGTTGCAGTGAATCCGGCAGCTCCCAGGACCACCGGAGCCGCAACAACCGCGCCGACTGGACAAACGGACCACGTCGGTGAATACGGCAAACAACTGTACGTATGAAGCAAGAATCTTACCTGCGCCTGCAGCACAACAAACGGCTGTCACTGAAACGTAAAAATTCAATAGAATTCAATGCTTTTATTGCTATTAACCAAGTATAACGAGATTTAAAAGGTTCACCGTGAAGTGCAGAAATAAATAATAATAAAAATAAGTATAGTCAACATAGATAAGTAGTCAACATAGATAAGTAGTCAACATAGATAAGTAGTCAAAAACATAAATAAGTGGTCAACATAGATAAGTAGTCAAAAACATAAATAAGTAGTCACATGAAAGAGTGGTCACATAAATAAGTAGATACAAAAAGTGAGTAAAATGGTTAGTAGCCTATTCAGTTTTAGTGCAAATAAATATTACAAATAAAGACCACCCGATTCCTGACTGCAAACTATAAGATATAGCTAATAAACCTACTTACAGGTAGACATTACATTTGAAATTGAATGAATATATAACAAATATTTCTCCTTAAAGACACAGGGATACTCACGGGGGTCCATGTTGTCTTATTGTCGCTGTTGTCTGGGTCGCTTCTTGGTCGGCTTTTATTTATATGCGCGTTTGAGCGCATTGTTTGGTTTCCGGACAAAAAAAACTGAAGGAATACAGAGAGCGCATGTGCGCTCCACCCTTTCGGGAGAAACGAAACTTATCGTGACCTCATAACTACTTAAAGGGGGGGGGAAGCAAACCGTTTCACCTGGGAGGCCTGCCATTGATGGCGCTAAACATACAATGCATCATGAACGACGGCAACCAAAAAAAATAAACATGTCAAAGAATAAGTGAATCACGTGCTCGAAAATCAACATTCAACAAGGTTTAGTCAACCTCAAGTATTAAATAAATTGCATTTTTTTTAACACGGGGAAAAAACGAATTAAACTGGTTTTTAAGGTTTCGGTTTAAACTTAAAATCAGTCCTTTGTGTTGCTCGGAAAAGTGTAAGAATTTTGTTTTGAAAAACAAACATCTTTTTTTAGACTCGTCTTGCGGGAATATGTTTTGGTTCTTTGTTCTGCTAGTGATTTATAGTTATTGATAATTAGCAGATGTGAAAAAGATAAAAGTGCAAATATAAACTTTTAAGGATTGCATTTCTGAATAGCAAATTTGCAAATGCAAAAGAATTTTTTATTACTTTTTGGTTGACTGATAAAATAAGATGTAAAATAAACCTACGTTCAACAAGGTTAAGTCAACCTCAAGTATTAAATAAATAGCATTTATTTTATAACACTGGGGGGAAAAACGAATTGAACTTTTTTAAGTTAAGGTCAAGTTTAACTTGTTATAAGGCAAATTAGTTTCTATATTTTGATATGACTCTCATTTGATTATTATATTAGATTACTAGATACAGAACAGATTGGACATCTAGCGCCATCAATGGATTCCAATGCATTAAATGGCTGCCCTCCAAAGGGTTAAACAGTAGAGTAGAATAGACAAAGACTTTCAATGCATTATTTGTGGTGCAATGTGGTTTATTAATAATTGGCAGTGACAATTGTGATTTGAAATTTAAAAAAAAGAAGTAAAAAAACTAAAACTTTTACTATAGCCACGGTAGCCCTACATCGATGGCGCAATACTTCATTTTTACATGATATGTGAACTTTCTGGCAACATCATTTGACAAAAACAGGTGGGTCAACATTTTTTTTTCTGGGTGTGTTACTGGAAAAGTTCTAAAACAACTTTGTTGTTTGATTATATCATTGGATTTTTGCTTTTCATTGGTCCATTTATGGAATGCGCACGCTGTCATATGACTTGACGCACGCATGTTTTGTGTTGAAGAGCCTTAAGACGTCACAAAAAAAAACCCTGCTCAAAGGCCATTTTTATTGTTGATGTGTGGAATTTGACGCAAAAATAGCATTTCTAGATCAAATTTCCTTCCATTATAAAGCACTTTTTGCAATAAGGGGCGGGGCTATTTGAAATGATGGGCTTGTTGGAGGCTTCACGATGATGACGAAGATGGTTTAGAACAGAGGCGTTATGTACCACTAGTGGAACTGGAACCTACAACGAGAAAAATGAAATTGTTACCGCTAACTGATCGCGAGACCATTTCATCTATTTTGAGTGATCGGCGATCGTTCAATCCATAAATTCATCAAAGTCAATCACATTTTCATTTTAAACTGCATTTCAGTATGAGGTAAAGTCATTTTTAATTTAGTAGTTTGGAAAGGCGGCACGGCGCGCGAGTGGTTAGGGCGTGGGGCTTGCGGTTCTGGGGTCGTGGGTTCGATCCCAGTTGGGTGGAGGTTGTTGCATGTTCTCCCCGGGCTTGGGTAGGTTTTCTCCAGGTACTCACTAACATGCGTGTTAGGCTAATTGGATGCTAAATATTCCCTAGCTATGTGTGTGATTAGTTGTTTGTTCTCCCTAGGTTTGCATGGGTTTTCTTTGGTATAGAAAGGCTTTTTTCTTAAAAAACCACATAGTATAGTAAGGCTTTTTTCTTTTTTTAAAAACCGACAGAGTATAGTAAGGCTTTTTTCTTTTAAAAAACGACATAGTATAGTAAGGCTTTATTTCCTAAAAAATGACATAGTATAGTAAGGCTTTTTTTCTTTAAAAAAAAACGACATAGTATAGTAAGGCTATTTTTCTTTAAAAAACGACATAGTATAGTAAGGCTTTTTTTCTTTAAAAAACAACAAAGTATAGTAAGGCTTTTAAAAAAAACGACATAGTATAGTAAGGCTTTTTTTCTTAAAAAAACAACAGTATAGTAAGGCTTTTTTTCCCTTAAGAAAGGACATAGTATAGTAACACTTTTTTTCTTAAAAAATGACATAGTATAGCAAGGCTTTTTTCCTAAAAAACGACATAGTATAGTAAGGCTTTTTTTCTTTAAAAAACGACATAGTATAGTAAGGCTTTTTTTCTTAAAAAACGACATTGCTTTTTTTTTTTCCTTAAAAAAGGACATAGTATAGTAACACTTTTTTTCTTAAAAAATGACATAGTATAGCAAGGCTTTTTTCCTAAAAAAGACATAGTATAGTAAGGCATTTTTTTCTTAAAAAACGACATAGTATAGTAAGGCTTTTTTTCCTAAAAAAACGACAAAGTATAGTAAGGCCTTTAAAAAAACGACATAGTATAGTAAAGCTTTTTTCCCCTAAAAAACAACAAAGTATAGTAAGGTTTTTTTCCTAAAAAAACGACATAGTATAGTAAGGCTTTTTTAAATTAAAAAAACGACTTCTTAAAACAGTAGCAAGAAAAGCCATAGTTATTAGTTAGGCAGTACAGTCGCAAAGGCCGCAGAACAACAAGCAAAAGCACAAAGTACAAAGCAAATCAAAGTCAATGGGATCATTAAGAATGTTATTGGGGTGAATCGTTTCCTAGCCTGGGACAGACTCCAATTTCAATGAAAATAATGACACTTTCACACCACCAACGTTTTATTGAATTAGGCTCCACCTTTATATGCCAGTGTCGAAATATGAGACATGAAGTCGTGTTTTATTTGCTAAATGGTTGTGCCTCAGAAGATACTCGCGAGAACTCCTCCCACAGCCCCTCCTACGGCGGCCATGGCGCCATAAGCCGCGCTCGATATACCAGCCGCACCTACAAGATAAAAACAAAACAAAAACAAAACCACATTGCCTTAATCCAACTGACACCTGACGTTGATGAATGGATGACTGTAACTGTATATAACAAATCCTACTTACATATAGTGTGTGACATAAACTTACCTTTATAACACTGTCAAACTGAATAATTCTTTATTGTCCTGTAAAGACACCCATACCTACAGGCAATTTGGAGTATCCAATCAGCCTACCATGCATTTTTTTGGAATGTGGGAGTAATCCAGAGTACCCGGAGGAAACCCACACAATCCCAGAGAGAAGATGCAAACTCCACACAGTAGGACCCCAGAATTGTGAGTCCGGTTTCCGATACGATAAAAATGGCACGATCGGGCCCGATTTCTTATTGGGGGCACCCCGAGTGCATACAAATCTCTTTTACCTGCAGACTGCATGGCCGCCACCACGCTACCCGCTGCTATCCCAGCTGAAGTGAATCCGGCACTTGCCAGGACCACCGGAGCCGCAACAACCGCGCCGACTGGACAAACGGACCACGTCGGTGAATACGGCAAACAACTGTACGTATGAAGGAAGCATCTTACCTGCGCCTGCACCAATACCAACGGCCGTCACTGAAACGTAAAAAATCAATAGAATTCAATGTTTTTATTGTTATTAACCAAGTATAACGAGATTTAAAAGGTTCACCGTGAAGTGCAGAAATAAATAATAAAAAAGAAGTATAGTCAACATAGATAAGTAGTCAAAAACATAAGCAGTCAACATAGATAAGTAGTCAAAAACATAAGTAGTCAAAATAGATAAGTCGTCAAAAACATAAGTAGTCAAGATAGATAAGTCGTCAAAAACATAAGTAGTCAACATAGATAAGTAGTCAATATAGATAAGTAGTCAACATAGATAAGTAGTCAAAACCATAAGTAGTCAACATAGATAAGTAGTCAATATAGATAAGTAGTCAAAAACATAAGTAGTCAACATAGATAAGTAGTCAAGATAGATAAGTCGTCAAAAACATAAGTAGTCAACATAGATAAGTAGTCAAAAACATAAGTAGTCAATATAGATAAGTAGTCAATATAGATAAGTAGTCAATATAGATAAGTAGTCAAAAACATAAGTAGTCAACATAGATAAGTAGTCAAAAACATAAATAAGTAGTCACATGAAAGAGTGGTCACATAAATTAGTAGATACAAAAAGTGAGTAAAATGGTTAGTAGCCTATTCAGTTTTAGTGCAAATAAATATTACAAATAAAGACCACCCGATTCCTGACTGCAAACTATAAGATATAGCTAATAAACCTACTTACAGGTAGACATTATTTGAAATTGAATGAATATATAACAAATATTTCTCCTTAAAGAGACAGGGATACTCACGGGGGTCCATGTTGTCTTATTGACGCTGTTGTCTGTGTCGCTTCTCGGTCGGCTCGATTTTATTTATATGCGCGTTCGAGCGCATTGTTTGGTTTTCGGACAAACGAAACTGAAGGAATACAGAGAGCGCATGCGCGTTCGCGCATAGTGTGGTATCAGGACAGATGAATCTGAAGGCGCGCTCCACCCTTTCGGGAGAAACGAAACTTATCGTGACGAAACTGAAGGAATACAGAGTTTTGAAAAACAATGAATAGGACGTCTATCCTCGTCAATGTCAGCCAGTGAGTTAATATTTGACACTGATGTTGACTTGCTAAATTGTAGTTAGTCATCATTGCAATCCTTTGTATTGCTCTGAAAAGTGAAAGAATTTTGTTTTGAAAAACAAACATCTTTTTTTACACTCGTCTCGTGGGAATATGTTTTGGATCTTTGTTCTGCTAGAGATGTGTAATTATTGATAATTAGCAGATGTGAAAAAGGTAAAAGGGCTGACGTCATAACCAATGGCCGTCCCAGCAGGTGCAGGGTAAAGGACCGCCCGCAGCTGTAAAGTCAAACACGTAAGTTACGATAGTTATCTATTTCTTGCTTATACTCAATCAGGGATTCATATGAATGTGGTTCTTGATTATAACTTACCGGCTGGCTGATGAAACAAAAAGAGTAAATGTGATTGGTTTTGCTTGCCTAAATGCAGGATTCTAAATATGAAAAAAAAAATCCTAATGTTTGAATGAATGGCACTCAATAACAAATAGTTCATATTTTTAATTATTATTTTTTTAATTGGCAGATCAGAACTCTAGCATGAGCATTACAACCACTAAAGGGCCAAAATGACACTTTAAAGTGAGAAAAAAAACCCTTTAATTTGGGTGAGACCATTTGATATGGGACTTGAACAAGGAAACAGCGCTCCGTGTGTCAAAGCCTGATTACTACATTCCGGTTTCTGCCGTCTAGTGGACGTGTCTGGAAGTACACCCACTTATTGTTTATATCAATCCACCCAAAACACACGTAAAGATAATTTAAGACAGATTTTGAATCAATATGAAAATCTTCAAACGTAATATTGGGGTGAATCGTTTCCTAGCCTGTGACAGACTCCAATTTCAATGAAAATAATGACACTTTTACATCACAAACGTTTTATTGAATTAGGCTCCACCTTTTTATGCCGACGTCGAAATATGAGACGTGAAGTAGTGTCTTATTTGATCAATTTTCGGGCCTTCGCGATAACTCCGCCTACAGCCCCTCCTACAGCCCCTGCTGCGCCGGCCACGGCGCCATAAGCCGCGGTCGATATACCAGCCATACCTACAAGATAAAAACAAAACAAAACCACCCACATTGCATTAATCCAACTGACGTTGATGAATGTATGACTGTAACTGTATATAACAAATCCTACTTACATACAGTATGTGTGACATAAACTTACCTTTATAACACTGTCAAACTGAATAATTCTTTATTGTCCTGTAAAGGCACCCATACCTAGGGGCAATTTGGAGTATCCAATCAGCCTACCATGCATTTTTTTTGGAATGTGGGAGTAATCCAGAGTACCCGGAGGAAACCCACACAATCCCAGAGAGAAGATGCAAACTCCACACAGTAGGACCCCAGAATTGTGAGTCCGGTTTCCGATACGGTAAAACTGGCACGATCGGGCCCGATTTCTTATTGGGGTCAACCCGAGTGCACACAAATCTCTTTTACCTGCAGACTGCAAGACGGCCACCGTGCCACCCGCTGCCACACCTCCTCCGTTGGCGATGGCTGCGGATGACATCATGCCGGCGGCGGTGGAGCTCGCCGCTATTCCAGCTGAAGTGAATCCGACAGCTCCCAGGACCAACGGAGCCGCAACAACCGCGCCGACTGGAAAAAAACGGACCACGTCGGTGAATACGGCAAACAACCGTACGTATGAAGGAAGCATCTTACCTGCGAATACGCCTGCGCCTACACCAATACCAACGGCCGTCACTGAAACGTAAAAATTCAATAGAATTCAATGCTTTTATTGTTATTATACAAGTATAACGAGATTTAAGTAGTCAACATAGATAAGGAGTCAACATAGATAAGTCGTCAACATAGATAAGTCATCAACATAGGTAAGTCGTCAACATAGATAAGTCGTCAACATAGATAAGTCGTCAACATAGATAAGTCGTCAACATAGATAAGTAGCCAACATAGATAAGTCGTCAACATAGATAAGTCGTCAACATAGATAAGTCGTCAACATAGATAAGTCGTCAACATAGAGAAGTACTCAAACATAAATAAGTAGTCACATGAAAGAGTGGTCACATAAATAAATAGGTACAAAAAGTTGGTAAAATGGTTAGTAGCCTATGCAGTTTTAGTGCAAATAAATATTACTACAAATAAAGACCACCCAATTCCTGACTGCAAACTATAAGATATAGCTAATAAACCTACTTACAGGTAGACATTATTTGAAATTGAATGTAATGAAAGAATACATGTGTATCAGTGGCGGGCCGTCAGGGCCTTCGTGGGCCAAGTTCTGATATCTGAAAAGCTCCAGTGTTTGTATTTAAGCTCCAGGTTTTATAGCCATAAAATAGTTTTTGAGGGTTGGATTGATACGTTGAAGGGGCTACTAGAAAATGCACCGCCCGCCACTGATGTGAATATATAACAACTAGTTCTCCTAAAAGAGACTGGGACACTCACGGCGGTCCATGTTGTCTTTCTGTCGAAGTAAATACTCGGTGTCTTCTCGGTCGGACCGGAAAAAACTAAAAACAAGCAGTACAGAGAGCGCATGCGCATTCGCGCATTGTGTGGTTTCCGGACAGACGAAACTGAAGGAATACAGAGAGCGCATGCGCGCTCCACCCTTTCGGGAGAAACGAAACTTATCGTGACCTCATAACTAATTAAAGGGGAGGAAAAAATCAAACCGTTTCACCTGGGAGGCCTGCAATTGACGGCGCTAAACATTTAATGCATCATGAACGACGGCAAACAAAAAAATAAACATGTCAAAGAAAAATTTAATCACGTGCTCGAAAATCAACAGGAAGTAAACCGGAAATGCAGCAAAATTAACAGGAAGTGACCAACGAATAGCATCAAAAAACAAAGTCAATGAGGAACGATCCAAAATCTACAAAAAGTGACCCGTAAGTATCCTAAAATTACGCAAAAGTAGAAGTGACGCAAAATGAACTCAGTGCCTGCTATTGACATTTAAAGATGTCCAATTCACTTAAACTGGCTGTGGATGCGCATCTTTCATAGTTATTGACAGACGTCCAATCCATTTCAATTGGTAAGCCCCACCCAGTTAAAATAAATTGGACGTCTATCCTCGTCAATGGCAGCCAGTGAGTTGATATTTGACACGGATGTTGACTTGCTAAATTGTAGTTAGTCATCATTGCAATCCTTTGTGTTGAAAGAATTTTGTTTTGAAAAAAAATCATCTTTTTTTAGACTCGTCTCGTGGGAATATGTTTTGGTTCTTTGTTCTGCTAGAGATTTATAATTATTGATAATTACCAGATGTGAAAAATGTAAAAGTGCAAATATAAAAAAAAAATTGAATGCATTACTTTTAAGGATTGCATTGCTGAATAGCAAATTTGCGAATGCAAAATATTTTTTTTATTACTTTTTGGGTGACTGATAAAATAAGATGTAAAATAAACCTACGTTCAACAAGGTTAAGTCAATTTCAAGTATTAAATAATTTGCTTTTTTTATAACACGGGGGGAAAACATTAAACTGTTTTTTTAAGGTTTTGGTTTAAACTTAAAGTCAGTCTCAAGTTTAAAGCTAAGGTCAAGTTTAACTTGTAATAAGGCAAATTAGTTTCTATATTTTGATATGACTCTCATTTGATTATTATATTAGATTACTAGATGTCCCAGTTGGACATCTAGCGCCATCAATGGATTCCAATGCATTAAATGGCTGCCCTACAGAAGGATTAAACAGTAGAGTAGAATAGACAAAGACTTCCAATGCATTAGTTGTGGTGCAACGTGGTTTATTAATAATTGGCAGTGACAATTGTGATTTGAAATGTAAAAAAAAGAAGTAAAAAAACAAAAACTTTTACTATAGCCACGGTAGCCCTACATCGATGGCGCAATACTTCATTTTTACATGATACGTGAACTTTTTGGCAACATCATTTGACAAAAACAGGTGGGTCAACATTTTTTTTCTGGGTGTGTTACTGGAAAAGTTCCAAAACAACTTTGTTGTTTGATTATATCATTGGATTTTAGCTTTTTATTGTTCCATTTATGGAATGCGCACGCTGTCATATGGCTTGACGCACGCATGTTTTGTGTTGAAGAGTCTTAAGACGTCACAAAAAAAAACCCTGCTCAAAGGCCATTTTTATTGTTGATGTGTGGAATTTGACGCAAAAATAGCATTTCTTGATCAAATTTCCTTCCATTATAAAGCACTTTTTGCAATAAGGGGCGGGGCTATTTGAAATGATGGGCTTGTTGGAGGCTTCATGATGATGACGAAGATGGTTTAGAGGCGTTATGTACCACTAGTGGAACTGGAACCTACAACGAGAAAAATGAAATTGTTACCGCTAACTGATCGCGACACCATTGCATCCATTTTGAGTGATCGGCGATCGACCAATCCCGAAATTCATCAAAGTCAATCCCCTTTTCATTTTAAACTGCATTTCAATATGAGGTAAAGTCATTTATAATTGAGTAGTTTGGAAAGGCGGCACGGTGTACGAGTGGTTAGCGCCTGGGGCTCGCGGTTCTGGGGTCGAGGGTTCGATCCCAGGTCGGTCCTCACTATGTGGAGTTTGCATGTTCTCCCCGGGCTTGGGTAGGTTTTCTCCAGGTACTCTGGTTTCCTGCCACATCCCGAAAACATGCATGCTAGGCTAATTGGATGCTAAATATTCCCTAGCTATGTGTGTGATTGGTTGTTTGTTCTCCCTAGGTTTGCATGGGTTTTCTTTGGGTACTCCAGTTTCCTCCCACATCCCGTAAACGTCCATGTTAGGCTAATTTGATGCTAAATAGTCCATAATGAGTGTGATTGGTTGTTTGTTCTCCCTAGGTTTGCATGGGTTTTCTTTGGGTACTCCAGTTTCCTCCCACATCCCGAAAACATCCATGTCAGGCTAATTGGATGCTAAATAGTCCATAATTATGAGTGTGATTGGTTGTTTGTTCTCCCGGGCTTGCGTAGGTTTTCTCCGGGTACTCCGGTTTCCACCCACATCTCCAAAACAAGCATGTTAGGCTAATTGGATGCTAAATAATCCATAATTATGAGTGTGATTGGTTGTTTGCCTCATTGTCCCCTGTGATTGGTAGGCCACCGATTCAGGGTCTCCCCCACCTGGTGCCCGTAGCTGGCTCGGATAGGCTCCAGCACCCCCCGCGACCCTCGTGAGGATCACGCTTCAAAAAATGAATGAATAATTTAAATGTTCAAAACGACAGCATGTACAGTTACAAAAAGTCTTAGTTCACAGCTAAGGCTTTATGTTTTAAAATATCATCATGCTTACCTGCATCGCCTTGATTTGTACTGCCGCTTTGCCCACCAGATGGCGCAGTAACGATCATGCCTTCACCGGGGCTGACGTCATAACCAATGGTCGCCCCAGCAGGTGCAGGGTAAAGGGCCGCAGCTATAAAGTCAAACACGTAAGTTACGATAGTTTTCTATTTCTTGCTTATATTCAATCAGGGATTCATATGAATGTGGTTCTTGATTATAACTTACCTGGTGTAGATCCAGTGGCTGATGAAACAAAAAGAGAGTCAATTGGAGCCATTTGGTTTCGGTTTAAGGTGTTTAAAAAAAAATCAAATCCGGGATAATTGCGATTTAACATGGCACGATTATCGTAGAAATCCCAAAATCCGTCTGAATCATTGTTGACGCTTATAGGTGGAAGTGGACACTAGTTGGCTGCACTTCCACTGTCGTCCACTAGCTTGCAGCAGTCAGCCATCGTGCCCTGATATGTAGTCATCGTGCTTGAACGCACGAAGGCGCTGTTTCACAGCTCAACTTAGTGCTATAGTACACTATTTTTTTTCATGCACTTAAGTAGGTTTGGACTAACACTGGTTTGCACTAAAGCGAAAAAATATACAATTAGGGCCATATGTTGTTCAACAAAAACATATTAACTTTTGTGCTGCAAGAAGTTTCAGAAATACTTTGATACAAATGTACTTTTATGTCCGTTTGGATTTTTTCTCCAGTGATATACAACATTCGCAACGATCGCCCAAAAGTGAATTATCGGGATTCATCGGAATCGAATCGCCAGTATTGAATTATCTTAACTTAAAGCAAACTATTTCATGCAAACGACTAACGTAAAATGACTCATCGTCACTCACCTCCCATGTTGCCGTTCTTTTGTTTCTCTCGTCGACGCCCAGCAAAACAATCCCGTCAAACGACTCTCCTCTATATACTAATATTTATTTAAAACATTTGGGTGCGGTCATTGGAGGGCGATCGGTTGGACCGCAGCGCTATGATTGGCTGCAGGCAGGGGGAGAAAAAGGCGGGGGTTCCTAACCAAAAAAAAAAAAGAATTCAAGAAAAAAACCCAGTAAAAAACGAAAGTGCACCAGAAGGTCAAGCATGTTTTTTTTCTCATTCTTGCACAGGATGTTCTGCAATGTGCTTACAATTATAGCCGCAAAACTTGCATTGAGCCCATATTTAAAAAAACAAAAACAACAACACTTCCCATGCTAGCAAATATAGCATCATTTCGATGTCATGCTAGTTCACCAATGAGAAATTAGAGCTCCAATGGGAGCTTTTTTTTAAATTGACCAAAATGACAGTGGGAAAAAAAAACGAAGTGAGTGTTTGCGGACATTGTACATCACTAAAAAAAAATTATATAATACGTGATCCTCCCATAAATGATATATTAAAGCCTCTGACACTTCCTCGCTGTAGGAATTCCCCCCCGCCTTTTAGATCCTTCCTTATATGGTTTTGTTTTGTTTGACTTGCTCAGTGGCATGAAATTCCAACCGTTTTTGCTCCAATCAGATGCATGCGTTGACTTTGAATATACTCTTATTTATACAGCAGGAGTTTCTGTTACTGTCATTTTGGCAGGTGGTAGCAAAAAAATACAAAATGGTGGTGTTCTAATGTTTTTCACGGTATCATTTTGGCAGCGTTTATAGATATTAAAGTTTTTCCAAATTCTCTTTTTGAGCAAATATTTAAGAGGAGAAGAAACGTAATATTTTTTGTTCTTCTTTGAATCTTTTTTCATTCAATTGGATAAACCCCAGATGACAGTCGTTTGCTATTTTATTTCTTTTTTTACATTAAAAAATAATGGTGCAAAATAGTCAACGTTTTTAGTTTTCATTGTTTATGTTTGTGATGTTAAAAAGTATTCGGTTTAATTCATTTTTTACATTAAAAAAAATGCTTTTTTGAACTAAAAAACAAGAAAAACTGAGTTTTTTGTTGTTTTTTAGTTCAAAAAAGCCTGGAAAAATGAATTAAACAAAATAGTTTTTAACACAATAAACATAAACAAACTCTAAATGTCAGTCATTTCCTATTTTATTTCTTTTTTTTACATTAAAAATAGTGGTGCAAAATAGTCAACATTTTTAGTTTTCATTGTTTATGTTAAAAACTATTCTGTTTAATTCATTTTTACATTTAAAAAAATGTTTTTTTCAACTATAAAACAAAAAAAAACACGTTTTTGTTTTAGTCAAAGCATTTTTTAAAGGGAAAACATTAAATAAAATCAATCTTTAATCTAAATTTGAATTTTATGGCGGGGATATTTTAAAAGTAAAACACTGAATTGTTACCCTGGAGATTCTTATGTTTGTTTTAGACTCTCGCCTCAGCGCCCTCTTAAGCTCCGCCCACTTGGACGCAGAATAAACATTGTTGATCCAAGCTGTAAATCAGTAATTGTAAAAAAAAATGCTTATCATTTATCGCTCAGTCAATTTTACAGTAACTTTCAACTATCATTGCCAATAATAAGACGCATAATAATAAGCATAATGACAGTTATTGTGTAAAAAGCTCATTTTGTTCAATAAGTAAACAGCAACAACAAAAACGCGATTTTTCAGTATAATCAGTATGCGCTAAATTCAAGATTCTGTATGACATTGCTTGCTGACGCGCTATATTTATATATCATGCTTAAAACATGACAATATTAACAATCAACGATGATGTTTTCATCTGCAATCGGTGACCGAGACCATCCGGATTAGAGCCAAAATGGCTGAAACGAGATCGCTTTTACCAAAATGTACTTGCGTACAAATGTTATACGATTTGAAATGATCAAAAACTTACGGGAAAAACGTATACGTTGACAGGTATGACTTTAAAAGACACAAACGTTAAACTAAGAGAATTAAAACTAGCTAGTGAGTTAACACATCATGTTAAAAGTACAGAGTTTAACGCGGGCACAACTTGTACACTTGAATAGGAATGCGGGGAATTCTCTTAAGTGGGTTTAAGTGGGTGGCGGATGTTTACAAAGAGGAAACAGAATGCCAAACTTCGAAATTAAATATAAATCACACCCTAGCAACAATCATAACAATATTAAAAGCGGGGTTATCCTGAAGGTTAGGTGTGCCACATAAACAAGTCCATTAAATTGAAAACAATATTTACAGCTTTGCCATAAAGTGCGCGCGTAAATAAGTAGTTATCAAAAGATTTACCGTATTTTCACGACTATAAGGCGCACATAAAAGTCTTAAATTTTCTCCCAAATAGACAGGGCGCCTTATACTCCAGTGCGCTTTATATATGGACCAATACTAAAATTGTTATCACGATAAAATCAAATAAATCAGTCGATAGGGTACACCATCCCCTACAACTCTCACAACTACAGCAAGCAGCCCCCGACTCTACTATTTTCCCCGTGGAAAAAGTACTGCGCACTGACTGCTGGGATATGTAGTTCTTTTGTCAATACACCCAATGGATTGTGGCATGTACACATCGACATCAACACAGCTTTACGAAGGGTGGCAGGCAGCGCCGGGCTAGTTACGCTAGCTACTAGCTAGCTACTATTTGGGAATGGATTGTGGCCTGGCGATCGGCATCAACACAGCCTTGCGAAGCATGGAAAGCAGCGTTGGAATAGTTACGCTAGCTACTAGCTAGCTACTATTTGCGAATGGATTGTGGCCGCCTGGACGAACGTATAAAACTCAGCGTTTTTGATGACTCATTTGGACAATTGTTCAATTCGGACACAGAAAATGAGGACTTTGATGGATTTATGGGTGATGATGACGTGAGTACGTTGTAAAATGGCTAAATAAAGTACAACCCAACTCTGCTGCCTTTTTTAAAACGTGTTTTTAGCGTGTGGGTGTAGCGTGCAAGAACTATATATCCCAGCAGTCACTGCGCACCGGAAACCGGAAATAGAGTCTGGGGCTGCTTCCGGTAGCCAGCGCTATTGCGGTTCGATATTCATCCATATAATATATATGCGTCTAAAAAAACGGTGCTTCCTTCGTGTGTTTAAAATACAGAAATAGCACTCGTTACCGACACTGCAGCTAAAAATACGATGTGCCATATAGTGGTGAAAATACGGTATATACAATAAAAATAAAGTGAGGTTTAAAAAAAAAAGGGGACTCAAATGGTGTTTTTGTGCATGTATCAAAGTCCAAGATTAAAATTTCCAGTGCAAAAACAGAAGGAAAAGTCTAAGAAAATTACAGTGACAATACTTAATTGAGTCTAAATTAGTTCTATAATTATACATATCTATAGTTATTTTTATTTTTTTTAAAGCCTATTTTTGCTGGCAATGTAATCAAGATTTTTAAGCCAATTAGCAACCCTCCCCGTCCTGGAAAGACCCAAAACCAGTGCATATTTGTTTTGCCCAGTTTGTCAGCCTGTTGCACGCAGTTAAAAGATAAACGATTTCCTTCCTCCGCACCCACCGGAAAGTTTTGGGGATTTTGGAGGAATGTTTTCAGTCATTGAAAATGCAAAAAAAAAAAAACATTCTTTGCTCCAAAGAAAAAGCTCACTTTGTATTTATTTCCAATCCTTTTTAACTGTGATTAAGCCAACTATTATTGTATTGTATATGTAGCAGAAAAACAGTAAAGTAATGGGCTATTCTTTAAGGAGTTTATAGACAAAATGTTCTAAATTGTTGGGTAAGCTTTTTCCTTTTTTTTTGTTTTGACAGCAGCGAAAAATCTGATTGGGCAGAAACAAAAGGGTCTTTCTTATTGGTTGAGCGCAGAAACAAAAGGGTCTCTCTTATTGGTTGAGCGCATCTGTCGGTTAAAAGTTAAGTTTCGTTTCTCAAGAAATGAAACCGTTTCTGAGAAACGAGGGGGAGGGGCTAGTGGGGGGGGTGGGGGGGGGGCTAGTGGGGACGTGGGGGGAGGGGCTAGTGGGGGGGAAAGGGAGGATGTTGTTCTTGATAGAAGGTCATCTGGAAAGTGTCGATTGCAATATAGTTATTTTTTCGTTGGCATAACTTTAGTAGATTTGCTTTCTCTGAATATTATTTCACATTATGATCACATTTCTGGAATGTACTTTTTTTTTTTTTAAATTAATATAAAAGTTGGAATGGTTTCAGGCTTATAAAACTTTGGAATTCCAATTTATTTTAATCAGGTAAATTGATTTGTGAATGCATTTCCAGAACAAAATTCAAAATTGAACAGGTTTGGTTTGTAGTAAATTATACACTTACCCATGAAAATGCCACTTTTTTAACAGAGCGATACAGTCGTACCTCGTCATACGACCGCTCGTCATACGACCTTTTCGTGGTACGACGAAAATTTCGATCGAATAATTCGCTCGCGATACAATTGAAATTTCGAGATGCGAGAAAGCCAGGTGGCCATGACATGAGAGGCTGTTTATCATTGTAGCGCATTCTTTTTTTGCCGCATCTCTTTCGTGTATAACAATATCTACGAGCACTGAACGATTAATTCAGACGAGTTCCGACCAGGAAACGCACAAAGAGGGCTTTCTGGGTAATGAAGTATACTCGTGCACACAACGCCGATAGGCAATGGCAACCTTTCTCAGAATAAAACTTCATTACCCACAATCAATACGTGGGTAAGCTCAGCTGTTGCATTTCCCGTTATTATTATCATCTAATACGAGGAGTATTATATTACTTCTCGTTGGCTGCTCATAAGAACATCCAGCGGCACTGGCTCGCAATTCCCTCTTTGTAATATTTCTGGTCGCAACTCTCTCTCATAGGCGCCGTTCAAAGCGGTTGCGACCAGAGCCATTACAACGAGGGAGTTGCGAGCCGGTGCGGAGCGATCGCTAATATGTACTACAAGACTAATTCTCGTTGGCAAGTGGTCGTGCGTTATCCTATTGTGAGGACATTTGTGTGCATCATTTCGGGAATATTTTGAAGGCAATACAACGGCAAACAGTCCGTCGATAGCGAACGTGAGGGGGGAGGCGTGGCAAACCGCCAACCCGGAAAACAAAGGTAACAAAAGACAAAACTAGAATTCAGTTTTGTGTAAAGATACATTAAACATGTTTGAGTGTGTCTGTATATATTAATCCAAGTTAATTAAATTTGTTTGTTCCGTTTACGAGTGCGTTGTCGTGGAAAAAAAACGACCCCCCCCCCCACGTCTCTGTCTCCCGTCGGCAAAATCTGCCCAATTTTAGTTAGATTAAACACATTTTATTACTATTAAACCACTGGTTATGTGTTACTTTGTTTATAGATGGCAAATTAGAAGAAAAAAAAATTCCAATCCAATTCCTGTTTTGGGTGTTTTTTCAGATCGTTGGAACCAATTAATTTGTTTTTAGTTCATTTCAATGGGAAACGAGTCTCGGGACGGATTACGATCGTATGTCGAGGTACCACTGTATTTAGATTGAGAATTTATCATGAATTGCTTTATTAAATAAGTGCAGTGTAAAAATAATCATCAGTTGTCCCAATTTTTTTAGTCAGTATTTTAAATGAGTCTTCTTTCCATGAAAGCAGGTGTATTTTCATGACTTAAAATACTTCCAAAATGTTCTTAATTTTTTTTCCAAATGTTTTTAAATTGTAAATGTGATTGTTTTCAAAACCTTGTATTGCAAGATGTGATTTCACAGACTTAAACCCAAATGAGGGGAGCCATTTATTCAGACAAGGTTAATACAAAACAGCTCCAAAAAAAACAAAAACTTTTCTCCAACTCAAATCTGGCTGCTTCAGATCATTCGAGCCACCCTAGAGCAATAGCGGTACAGATTTAATTGGCGGGATCCTAGAAGAGCGCCATCACAAAACCCGCCACTGGGGCTGCCGCCGCACTCGCACCCGCTGTACCTAAAATAAAATAAAGGCCACACTTTAGAATTTAGAGCAGGTCAAGTGCAACACTATCTGGACCGATACCATGTAGCACAAAGTTCATGAACTGTTATTATATCACGGGTCGGCAGTCATGAGTTCTGGAGCCGCATGCGGCTCTTGAGCCTGGAGCTGTTTCCAAAATGTTTGAAAATGGGGGAGAAAAATATATTTTTGGTTTTAAATGTGGTTTTCATAGATAACAAACATGGCAGAAATATTCTTAACGTTTTCCAATGCTGTAAGAAATGTCATTTCTTGGACAGAATCATCTGTATTCAACGCCCATGCGGAATGATTGGCGGAATGGTCGCCTCGTAGCGAGAAGTTACCAAATAAAGACATTTCCAGGTAAGGCATGCTACATTTCCAGTTGGGAAAGTGAAGAAAAGTGTGTTTTCATCACTTCTGATTTATAGTAAGGAAGTTACATTTCAAAGATTGACCCAAGAAGAAAATAACCTAAAAAAATAAGATCTAATCCTACCTGACGTTGGCCTTGAAAAGCGGTCCGGGAAGCAACATTTTGGTTTGTTTACCTGCGGCAGCTGCAGTGCCCGTCGCCACGCCGGTTTGGATGACGGAAGTCAGCGCCACGGCAGCCGGGTAGCCGATGGTGGCGATGGCAATGGGTGCAAAAATCAAAAGCCCCCCTGGTCAGAAACGAGGAAACACCAAAAAATGGTAGATTAACATTGGTTCTATATGCCACTCACTCTATGTTGTGACTATTGAAAGAAGTGAAAATAGATGAATTCCCATTGGCTGTGTGAAAATATTAAGACTTGGAGTCCTTGGTGAATTATTGATTGAAAATTAGGACATTTAGTTTTCTAAATGTGAAGAAATAATTACCTGCAGCCCCAGCAGCCCCTGCTGCAATAGCCAATCCTGAAACTGAAACCAAAAAAGAGGGAATTTTCACTTTCATTATTACTTGTCGCTCACACCCGGTCATGTGAATGGCTCTATTAATTATGTAAACTGTAATTTCACACGCAAATTATTAATATTTCGTTTAATTTTGTTATTAAACGAATATCAATAATATGCACTTAAATATGTATTTCTTTAGATTTCCGGTTCAGTGGGTATTTCAAGTGATCTGAAAATAACGGAATACAATTTGCCATCTCATTTTATTCGCGTACAACGTTTGTCCGACAAAGCAGAACTATTAAGAAGAAAAAAGTATTACTTACGTAATCCCATTTCGTGTTCAGTCAAAGTTGACGAGTGGTCGAAATGGGAAAAGTTGGTGGTCGTTATGCGGCTTCGCGAAGAAACGAGCGCCCCTAAATACAACTCCGGGGGAGTGACTCAGCTTGAATCCTGCACGTTGATTGGTTGATTCGCGTCACGTGGCTAGAGATGGAATTTTTTCACAGTGACATTTTTGCTTTCGTTTAAATTACACAAACAGGCTTTGTGTGCCTGTCAAGCGATGAAATATTTAACCCTGGTTTACCCAAAGTATATTATAAATTACATTTATAATGTTATTTCACGCGGACTATGTTGTTTTGAGAGGACCTTGTGGTCACTTGTCACTTTGCGCATGCGTGCCAGCAGAGGCTCGCATGGCGACAATTTGCACTAAACCCGAATTAACGCCACATCCCACGATGGGCGATATTTGATCAGATAAGCCGTCGGTTTTTTTTTGCGATATTGTTGGTTTTAGACCGACACAAGAAGCTCGATGTCGGTGGCAAACGCCAAGCTCAGCGTCCTCAAACCGGTGAGCTATAATTATTATGATTATTATTAGTACTGCGTTGTGTGGCGTTCCAGTCTTAATCCTCGTCTATTAAATCGGCAATGTTTGCTTAAACCTTTAAGGGGAAGTAACAATGTTTTGGTTATTTAAAAAAACATCTTAACCATATAAAGACGAGATTTACATCGTAAACATCGAATTTTGGGGGTCATAATTGGCCACGATATTCAATTATTTGCGATACATAACATGTACCAAAATGCGATATCCAATCATTTTTAAAATGATTCTTTTGACATTTTCTACGAATAAAACCAATTATGAAATGTTAGTTAGAAAACATGTAAATGAAGATACTTTGTTTATGGCCCGAATTAATACTTAAACAAAATTGAACTTTCATAATATTAAAGTCATTGCATGATAATAATACAGAAAGTCCAAGACTTATAAACTATGAGGACTAGTTTTGAATGCTCATCAGTTTCAGTTCCATCTGCAACTCTAGGCGCCCAATCATTCGCTGCCAGCCCCCCCAGTCGAAATGGATTGGACGTTTAGTGCCGTCCCCGGCAGCCAATGAGTAAAATATGCACTGTACAAGACGGTTGTTGATCATAAAGCAATGCGGATGGATGGGTCCAACTACTAACCTAACCTAACCTAACCTAACCTAACCTTTCCTCTTCAGGTGATCCCGTATACAGGCTCGATACCTGGAGGCCTGCAGGCCGGGGAGACCATCATCGTTCAGGGCACGGTACCCCAAAATGCTGACAGGTGAGCTACATTACAAGCCACCACGTTTCTATGCAGGATTTTTACGTTTTTTTTTTGTAAAACCAATCTCGTTTTAGCCATTTTCGGCTCTAATCCGGATCGTCTCGGTCCGTGTGCGGCCGATTGGTCGCCGGTCGATTGGTCGCCGGTCTTTTGGTCGCCGTCTTTTGGTCGCCCCGACCGCGACAACGGGCGACCAAAAGACCGGCGACAAAACAAGGTAAAAGAACACAGTCTACGCATCAATAAAAGCCAACAATTGCCATGAGCAGTTTCACTGAGCCGACGTGTGAGCTTATAAGAGTTTGTATGTACATGCGCTGTCCCTTTAAGAAGCTACATGTCCGTCAGGGTCTTAACAAGTTCTCCAACCAAAAACAATAAAAGTCCGGGAAATTTGGAGCTTTTCTTTAGCCTAATAATGACTAGGGCATTAAGTAGGACTAAATAGTCATTGGCAGTTTGTATTTAGGGAATTTGAGCAACCATTTAAATGGTAATTATCACTTACCTTCCGGGCGACCAAAAGATCAGCGACCAATCGACTGTGTACCCTTTTAACATGATGTGTTAACTCGCTAGCTAGTTTAAATGCTCTTAGTTTAACGTTTGTGTCTTTTAAAGTCATACCTGTCAACGTATATGTTTTTCCTGTAAGTTTTTTGATCATTTCAAATCGTATAACAACATTTGTACGTAAATACATTTTGGTAAAAGCGTTCAGCCATTTTGGCTCTAATCCGGATTGTCTCGGTCACCGATAGCAGATGAAAACATCATCGTTAATTGTTAATATTGTCATATTTTAAGCATGATGTGTGCACCCGCATTCCTCTTTCACACGTCTGCCTTTTCACAATGTAAATATAGCGCGTCAGCAAGCAATGTCAAAACAGAATCTTGAATTTCGACCTTACTGATTGGGCACCCCCTCCACTTTGGAGAAAATTCCAGACTTTTAAGTGCGCTCTATGTGAGTAAATATGTGCAGCGTTACATTTCTACATTTTTATTGCTTAATAAGGGGAATTGCAATCATTAATAAGGGGAGCAATTAGCCGAGGGTGACATGTACAGTGCTTCAATCAATAGAAAGGGTTAAAAAATAGCAATAACATAACAGAGCTTACCTTATCCGTCGTATGTAGCGTCCTGCAAGAACAGTTTGAGTTTGGATTAGTGCTACAATTGGATGGTTTCCTGACATGGGCTAATCAGGTATGCTAACCACAACAATTGAAGTCTCGTTAAAAACAAATCATACATTTTATCTAAAAAATAATGTGGTGTTTTGTATTTTTCATGTTGCTTCTGTAAGGTGACTCTCGCAGTTTGAACATTTTAGCTCTTTGTGTCCAATTTGGCTACTTTGGCTGACCTAACGACATAAACAAAAAAAATCTAATTTGCCAAATTATTATTTTAAAATAATTTATGATTTTCTTAATGGGCCCTGATGAATTTGAGTGTGTTTAGAGATTAAAAAGAAGAGAAACATGAAACAATGCAAAGTGCCAGTGTTTACAAAATATGATCAGAAGCAAAGAGCCGCCCGCGTTCATTTTGGCCGGCAGCCGCATGCGGCTCGAGAGCCGCGTGTTTACCACCCCTGAACTAGGAGATACGTGGATGTAGGAAGTGGGAGGGGACATAAGTGGACTGCTATGGCGGGGTTGGGTGGAAAATTTTTAATCGCTCTGGTGACCCCTGGTGGCAAAAACTAGTACCAGTTAGATTTTTTTTAATTTTTATTTCAGGATTATTCACCCTCAAATTGGATGACTGTCTACTGTCTTCTACCTTTTTTTTGCGTCAATGTTTAATTCTTTTTTGTGTTTGATGTTTTGAGGTTTCAGATGGAGCTGTCCTGCGGCGGCAGTACCAAACCGCCGTCGGACGTGGCCTTCCACTTCAGCCCTTGTTTTGTGGGATCCCCTGGCGTTCAGTGCAACTCCATGCTGCAGGAAACGTGGGACCGAGAGGAATCGCTGCAGGAGTTGCCCTACAAACGCGGGGCCCCGTTCGAGACCGTCATTCTGGTCAAAGAGGACGCCTTCAAGGTAAGAAATGCGTCCAAAAAAATTGAGCGGAAGCTTTAAATTGGAATAAGACACTTGACGTGTTCTCCATTTTTTTCGTATTTTCTCGCATATAGGCCGTATTTGTCGCTCAAAAAAATTAGGACTGAATCCAGGGTACGGCTTATATGCGCACAAATTAGACTTAGATGAAAACATCTTTGTTGATTGTTAATATTGTCATGTTTTAAGCATGATACATGAATATAGCGCGTCAGCAAGCAATGTCATGCAGAATCTTGAATTTAGCGCATACTGATTGGGCACATCGTCCATTTTGGAGAAAATTTTGATTTTTAAGTGCGCCCTATGCGGGTTAAAATGTGCCAAGTTGCGTTTGAACGTTTTTTTTTTTTTTAATCGCTTAATAAGGGGAATTGTAATTGGTCGAGTATACTTAACATTAAACACCTCCAAGCTAATTTTTTTAAAATAATTAGTTGTTTAGCATAAAATAATGCGAAACAAGTTGTGTCAAAAGCTGAACGACAGCTTCTGCAAAAATGAATGAAACTCACAATTCGTATCTCAAAGCGTAGTTTAATTCTCCTTTAATGGTTTTAATTGTATTTTATTTTTTGTATTTTGAGCAGAATACTGTAAGTGTGTAATGGCTCGCTTGAACAGGTGTACTTGATACCGCTGTTATATATGAATCATTGAAAGATGATGGATTTTATTACCCATAATTGACCTGGATACCTGTGAATTGTTGAATGCGGCCCATACGATCATTTATTTCAAAATAGAGAAATGATAAACAGATAAAACGCTAAACAAAATGTATTTTGACGTCTACAAATGAAATTCAAGAGAAAAAAACGTATCTTGCATAAAATGTGAAAAAAACTCACTTGTGCCTGCCATTGCTCGCTCAGGGTGCCACCATTTTACATTTTGCGATGATGTTTCTTAAGAGTTTCCCTTCAAAGTAACACATTTTTACTCCCTATTATAACCATATATATGGAGTTAAAAATTGGGAATCAGGGACGGCTTATACGAGAGAAATTGTAAGACTCAACTATATTAAGGCCATTTTAAGAGTGCGGCTTATACGCAGAGGCGGCTAATATGCGAGAAAATACGGTAGTTTGACTGTCGAGAATTTGCGTCAGGCTAATTTAATTGTTTGAAAATAATTGTACAGTAATCCCTCAAATATCGCACATATTGTAGACCAGACATAGGCACGATAATAAAAATAACACAAAGTAGGATCACCCCTATTATTACTACCATCTTACATCTTTTTGCGCCTATACAGTAATACAAGTGTATTAAATATAGCTGCTATAAGCACATGAAGACTAATGTATTAATATCTAAATATTAAAAGTAGCTCCTTTCCACTTGTTTTTAGGGTTATTAAGTTCCTTTTGTTCTCTTCTTGTGGCTCTGTTTGGTCGACATTAATCATGATATTCAAGGGATTTCTGTATTTTTTTTAACCAACAGGTGGCAGTAAATGGAGCCCACCTTTTGGAGTACAAACACCGAATTCCAGTGAATCGGATCAACACGTTTTCTGTTTCTGGGACGGTCCAAGTGCAAGCGTTGGGCTTCATTGGAAATTCGGTAAGCCAGTATGTCGTTCTCACGGGATTGCAATTTGATTTTATTCTGACTAAAGTTGTTGTTTTTCTGCCCTTTTAGGCAATATACTCAGATTCTGGTGACTTGGTGGGTTTTTAACGATTTATTATTTTGCTAAATATGTTCGCAGTGCTTAACTAATGTCAGAATTGTAAAAAGTGTATCGTATTTTTCGAACTATAAGCTAAAGAGTTCACAATGACGAGGAAGGAAAAAAAGGAGCCACACTGGTTTTTAAGTTGCAGAGGAATTCTTTTTATTTGATCAGAACCCAAGAACAAAAATACGTTACAGTAACAATAGTAAAATGGAGAATAAAAAAAGTGACTTTTAGTCCGGAAAATATGGTACTTGATATAAAAAGGGTTGCATTAATTTGAAACAATGAAAAAATACTCATCCCGAAAAGTGCAACAGTACACTTAATACAAATTTTGACATTTAAATGTAAATTATTGTCAGGAAAAGCATTGTTTAGATACGCTTAATCAACCAAAAAAAACGTTATAAACAGTATTATTCATTCATTCATCTCTTTCTTCCAAATGATAGGCACAAAGTGTTCACAATAACTTTTATTTTTCCAGGGATCATCACATGACTTTGGTCCACGTACAGCAGTAGTAGTTGTAGTTGTAGTGTATCGACTGGTAGACTTTTTAACATGTAGTTTTCCAAATGAGCAACATGGTCTGGTTATGAAATTGGTGATTTTTACAGCCACGCCGTGTCGGACAGAATGACTGATAAAGTGCTCTGTTTTTGCCCTTAGATTCTCCCGTATAAAGGCAGTTTACTGAAAGGTTTGAGCCCTGGACAACACCTGGCCATCAAAGGACTGATCAGCATGTATCCTCACAGGTTAGTAAGTGCATGTTGATGTCACAATTCCATAACTGGAAATGTGAAATTAGATACATACATACATGTATGTATGTATGTATGTATGTATACATACATGTATGTATGTATACATACATGTATGTATGTATGTATACATACATACATACATACATGTATGTATGTATACATACATACATATATGTATGTATACATACATACATGTATGTATGTATACATACATACATGTATGTATGTATGTATACATATGTATGTATACATACATACATACATGTATGTATACATACATACATGTATGTATGTATGTATACATACATACATACATGTATGTATACATACATGTATGTATGTATACATACATACATACATGTATGTATGTATACATACATGTATGTATGTATACATACATACATACATGTATGTATGTATGTATGTATGTATACATACATACATACATGTATGTATGTATGTATACATACATACATGTATGTATGTATACATACATACATGTATGTATGTATACATACATACATGTATGTATACATACATACATGTATGTATGTATACATACATACATGTATGTATGTGTGTATGTATGTATGTATACATACATACATGTATGTATACATACATGTATGTATACATGTATGTATGTATACATACATACATGTATGTATACATACATGTATGTATGTATGTATACATACATGTATGTATGTATACATACATGTATGTATGTATGTATACATACATACATGTATGTATACATGTATGTATGTATGTATACATACATACATGTATGTATGTATACATACATACATGTATGTATGTATGTATACATACATACATGTATGTATACATACATACATGTATGTATGTATGTATACATACATACATGTATGTATGTATACATACATGTATGTATGTATACATACATACATGTATGTATACATGTACGTATGTATACATGTACGTATGTATACATACATGTATGTATGTATGTATACATACATGTATGTATGTATGTATACATACATGTATGTATGTATACATACATGTATGTATGTATACATACATGTATGTATGTATACATGTACGTATGTATGTATACATACATACATGTATGTATACATACATACATGTATGTATACATACATACATGTATGTATACATACATACATGTATGTATACATACATACATGTATGTATACATACATACATGTATGTATACATACATACATGTATGTATACATACATACATGTATGTATACATACATACATGTATGTATGTATACATACATGTATGTATACATACATACATGTATGTATGTATACATACATGTATGTATACATACATACATGTATGTATGTATACATACATGTATGTATGTATACATACATACATGTATGTATGTATGTATACATACATACATACATGTATGTATACATACATACATGTATGTATGTATGTATACATACATACATGTATGTATGTATACATACATACATACATGTATGTATGTATACATACATACATACATGTATGTATGTATACATACATGTATGTATGTATACATACATACATGTATGTATGTATACATACATACATGTATGTATACATACATACATACATGTATGTATGTATGTATACATACATACATGTATGTATGTATGTATACATACATACATGTATGTATACATACATGCATGTATGTATGTATACATACATACATACATACATGTATGTATACATACATACATACATGTATGTATGTATGTATACATACATACATGTATGTATGTATACATACATACATGTATGTAAGTATACATACATACATGTATGTATACATACATGTATGTATGTATACATACATGTATGTATGTATACATACATGTATGTATGTATGTATACATACATACATACATACATACATACATACATACATGTATGTATACATACATACATGTATGTATACATACATACATGTATGTATACATACATACATGTATGTATACATACATGTATGTATGTATACATACATACATACATGTATGTATACATACATGTATGTATACATACATGTATGTATACATACATGTATGTATACATACATGTATGTATGTATACATACATGTATGTATGTATACATACATACATGTATGTATACATACATACATGTATGTATACATACATACATGTATGTATACATACATACATGTATGTATACATACATACATGTATGTATACATACATACATGTATGTATACATACATACATGTATGTATACATACATACATGTATGTATACATACATACATGTATGTATACATACATACATGTATGTATACATACATACATGTATGTATACATACATACATGTATGTATACATACATACATGTATGTATACATACATACATGTATGTATGCATACATACATGTATGTATGCATACATACATGTATGTATGTATACATACATGTATGTATGTATACATACATATATGTATACATACATACATACATGTATGTATACATACATACATGTATGTATACATACATACATGTATGTATACATACATACATGTATGTATACATACATGTATGTATGTATACATACATACATGTATGTATGTATACATACATACATGTATGTATGTATACATACATGTATGTATGTATACATACATGTATGTATGTATGTATACATACATGTATGTATGTATGTATACATACATGTATGTATGTATGTATACATACATGTATGTATGTATACATACATGTATGTATGTATACATACATGTATGTATGTATACATACATACATACATGTATGTATGTATGTATACATACATGTATGTATGTATACATACATGTATGTATGTATACATACATGTATGTATACATACATACATGTATGTATACATACATACATGTATGTATGTATACATACATACATACATGTATGTATGTATACATACATGTATGTATACATACATACATGTATGTATGTATGTATACATACATACATGTATGTATGTATGTATGTATACATACATACATGTATGTATGTATACATACATACATGTATGTATGTATACATACATACATGTATGTATGTATACATACATACATGTATGTATGTATGTATGTATACATACATACATGTATGTATGTATGTATGTATACATACATACATGTATGTATGTATGTATGTATACATACATACATGTATGTATGTATGTATACATACATACATGTATGTATGTATGTATACATACATACATGTATGTATGTATACATACATACATGTATGTAAGTATACATACATACATGTATGTATGTATACATACATGTATGTATGTATGTATACATACATACATGTATGTATGTATACATACATACATGTATGTAAGTATACATACATACATGTATGTATGTATACATACATGTATGTATGTATACATACATACATGTATGTAAGTATACATACATACATGTATGTATACATACATGTATGTATGTATACATACATGTATGTATGTATGTATACATACATGTATGTATGTATGTATACATACATACATACATACATGTATGTATACATACATACATACATACATGTATGTATACATACATACATGTATGTATACATACATACATACATGTATGTATGTATACATACATACATACATGTATGTATGTATACATACATACATGTATGTATACATACATACATACATGTATGTATGTATACATACATACATGTATGTATACATACATACATGTATGTATACATACATACATGTATGTATACATACATACATGTATGTATACATACATACATGTATGTATACATACATACATGTATGTATACATACATACATGTATGTATACATACATACATGTATGTATACATACATACATGTATGTATACATACATACATGTATGTATACATACATACATGTATGTATACATACATACATGTATGTATACATACATGTATGTATGTATATATAGTTTATACTTACACTGTTTGCCAAGTGTGGCCCTGTCTTTCCTGTTGAAATGTTGATTTTGATAAAGGCTTACCTACATAAATGTGACTTGATTTGAGCTGGCCAGTTGAGTAAAAATTCTCTTGTAAACATGTTGCAGTATTACGGTGAACCTCTGCAACAGCAAGACCAAGAGCATCGCTCTTCACCTGAACCCCCGCATGAAATCCAGCACTTTTATACGCAACTCGTACCTAAATGAGTCCTGGGGTCAAGAGGAGCGGGACTTACCCTTTTACCCTTTTTCTCCTGGAGAGTATTTTGAGGTAAGTTCTCTTGAGTTTTTTTTGGATTAACAAAGAGCTTGTAGTGAAGAAGTCCGTCCTTTGTTTCCCCGCCAGATTCTCCTCCTCTGCCAGGCACATCAGTTCAAGCTGGCGGTGAATGGCATGCACTTGTTCGAGTTCAAACATCGGCTTCAGGACCTGAGCGCCATTGACCGGCTGGAGATCATGGGAGACCTGGAGCTCATGGACGTCAAGCTGTGGTGATGGGGACGGGACGGCTGCTTTTTCTTGGATTTGGCCCGGCAAAACTTTTCATTCTAGCCTCTGTGCTAACGTGACTCCGTTGGTGTTGCTTAGCTTCTTTTCACCGGAACATGACAAAAAGGATTAAAAGAGTCGTGCATGGCGCATCTTTGCTTTTTGTCATACTTTCTATATATAGTCTTAGTTTTACTCGCCGATTGAGTATAACATTGAAAAGACTGACAGCTCCGGGGTCCTGGGTTCAAATCCTGGTCAGTCCACCTGTGTGGAGTTTGCATGTTCTCCACAGGCCGGCGAGAGTTTTCACCGGGTACTCCGGTTTTCCTCCCACGTTCCAAAAACATGATTGAAGACGCTAAATTGCCAAACCTAGCTACGATCGGTCGTCCTTGGTCTCCTTGTGCCCTGGGATCGGCCGGCCACCGATTCAGGGTGTCCCCCGAAGTCAGCTGGGTTAGGCTCCAGCACCCACAGCGACCCTGGTGAGGATAAAGCGGTATCAGTAAATGAATGAATGTCCAATGGAGACCATATCTGCATTTTGTAACGGTGTAGAATCATTCGACTAACGGGATTGTCCTTAATGCTACCATGAATGAACACTGTATTTTTCAATAAATGTCATTTGAGCGGAATACGGATTCAATCTGGTTTCAATTTTTACACTTAGTTACATTGTACTTCACTTGTATGGCCACAGGGTGACAGACGAGAACTGTTAACCAATCAAAGATAGCTTGGCGCTAAGAAAAGTACATTTCGCTGTTTGATAAAAAGTACTTGATTTATTTATATCCACAGGAAATATATATTTTTTATACCCTTGGTACAATACAACTGTCCTATTTTCCCCCACACATTAAAAATTTGGATGATATGCAGTTGGGTTACATCAACCGTTGCAACTGCTGAGATTGTACATAGAAAAAAAAAAGCAACAAAAAAAATAAAAACACTTTCCAATCAGCAGCAGGCAAACGGGTGAACATTTGAGGCAAAAAAACCCGATACTTTTGACCAAAAATATGTCAATTACCGTTAAAAATTGATTTTTCTTTTGCTTGCGATGTCAATAAACACCTTTTTGAAAAAAGCCTCCCTTTGAGCGCGATGGAGAGGAAAAAAAATGTACCCACCGAGTTCCAAAGGAGAAGAAGCAGGCTTTGGCAAGATGTCCGTTCTGGCTTGAGTTCTGTCCACGTCCCTTTTTCAGAGCTCCTTTTCTCAGAAAGCGGGCGGGCCCTTCTCGGGTCCCAAGTTCGCTTCAGACGGAGCTGAGTTTCACCAGTCCCCTGACAGAATCCTCGTGTAGCGAGTCCTGGCTGGCCGGGTTGTAGAACCCGGCCTGCGCCGCGTGGCCGTGGCCGTGACCATGACCTACGGGGCTGCTGCAAGGGAGCATACCTGGGGGCGAGGGCAGATCCTCCGGGGCCAGAAAGTGGTGGCGACCGTAATTGTGCGGGTGAATGGGCGGTGGCGGCGGCACGTCGCCCGACGTGGGATGCCCCAGGGGGAGCGAAGAGCAAGGGCGTCCCCCCGGCAGGGGGCCGCCATTTTCCGGAGACGACGTCACGATGACGGGCTCGCCGCCCTGCTGTCCGAGGAGAGGAGAGGCGGCGGCCTGTAAAACGAATTTGGTGCTCTGAATGCACTGGTCTTGGTCACACTGAAAGCGGGTGGAAATCGGTCGTGGCGGGAGAAACCAAGGACAGGAGCCAGAGGAAAGAAAAAAGAACAAGGTTGTCAGAGATAGAGTGAGATGACGGGACGGTGAGAAAAAAGTGGCAAAGTCGGACATTCTTTGACCGCCCGTTGTACAGCCCGACAGTGCAAATTGAGGAAAAACAGTAGTGGCTAAGTTTACCAGACTAGGGAACATTTGCTGGGAATTTTTCCGGTGAATTGTGATGTAGAGGTTGGGTGAAATGACCAGTTGGAAACTTTGCAGGGATTATAAGGAGGAATTTAATGCTGAAATTTGATTTAAAGATTTTTTTTGTCAGAAGTTTATTTCCATTAAAAATAGGTAACTCTTAACTTTACCAGGAAATTTGGTTTGCAATGTAAAACGAAATAAATATTGTCCCACCTCTAAAAAAAAAATCTAGTTTCCACTTCAAATCAAGCTGAATTTGAAAAATCTTCAAATAAATTTAAAACTCCTATTCAGACCCAACCTGTAAACTGGCCCCCCCTAAATTTGCACGGAAAGTTTCCAAGCAAAGAATTCCCATAATTGTCCGAGCAAATTGGGAACCGCGAAATCAATCCCCAGATAGAAGAGTTGTCAGACCTCATCAAAAACATAGAAAAAAAAATACGTTTTGGGATCTCACCTGTCGTTCTCAGTGACCTATAAAAGGAAGTGGAAGATGTTTAACTGGAAAAATGTGTTCGTAAATATTTAACCTACACTTTTCCCCACCATTTCTTTGTCATTTATGGCTTTTCACACACTGGCAGCTTCAATTTCAAAATGATTCATTGACAGTTGCGTTGTCAGAAATGGTGATAGATCACTCATTTTCATACAAATGGTACATATTGTCAAAGTGGCGTGGCGGCCCGAGAAAGTAAATCATGAGTGCCGACTTTCTGTTTTAAGATCAAATTCAAATTAAGAGAAAAATAAGGAATGCTAAACGGGTAACTATTCTCACACAATTGTAATCGATACGTCTGTTCAATTCACTTACCATGTGGCTCTGTTGAGATTGCGTGGAGCCGTAGAGCGTAATTCCGTTGGTTGGCGGTACCAGCTGCGGCGCGTGGAGATGGACAAAGCCGCGTCTGTCGATGAGACTGCGTGGAGAGCGGACAAAAGTATCAATGATGACCCTTCGCTAAAGTACACATGTAGTAGTTGAAAATGGATGAGTGTTGCATGAAAAAAAAAAAAATATATATACATTTTGTACCTACTGTATTCTCTCACGTATAAGCCGCGTGTGCGTATAAGCCGTACCCTTAAAATTGCCTCAGAATCAATCATTGAATTTTAGAATTTCTGTCATATATATATATATATTCAACTCCATATTCATGGATTTAATAGGGAGTACAATAAAACAAAAACGGGAGCTTTATTGTTAGTCCTGCCGTTGAATATGCTGTTGTTGGGGTTATTCTGGGATATTATTATATGTGTGTGCATTAATCATTATATGTATGTGTGGAATATTAATCATTATAAGCAGACGAAAACTCAGTATAACGGTTACCAAGGACACTTCCCCCATGCAGATGGCCCAGAGGACATTGAATTGTTTTGAGGACTATTGACCTGACAGATCAACCGGTCCCGGGCCGAGGACTGTTGATCCGAGTTCGCAATGAAGATCTGTGAAGGACTCTTAAATTGCTTTGACTTGGATTCCGGAGCAGATGGCGATAATCGAATCAACTTCCGAAAATACTCGCTTACTTGTGCAAATTCTTACGCAGTTGTTTTTGGTTTCCGACCTGATATGCAATTGTTGTTGCAGTTGTTTTTTTGACCTTAATTGTGTTATTCGGTTAGCTTATGCAATTGTTTGAATAAGAGAACCTTAAGTGTTTTGATTATGTGCGACTAAATGGACAGAGCCGGATGCCTTTCTTCAGAATGCTCCGTGGCGAGGACGAGCCAGGATCGATTCTCACTTGCAAGTTATCGCTGGATATGTCTCCCATGTCTTTCCCTTTATTAAAGTATACCTATTAATAAACCTATCAGCTGTCATTTCATTTCAAAAGGTATCATAATAATAAACAAGATTATTATCATTTGCACTTATTTGACTGTACTATTTTGATATTTTGTTTAAATTGAATGAATTGTATTATTATTCACGAATTTCATTCACATTCATTTGAGTTTTTATCAAAAAAATTTCCCTTTAGCTTTTTAAATTTCAATGGATTTGGGTTTGTGATCTGTTCATAAAAATTATGACGTTGGGTCCCAAGGTCAATCAAGTTTAGGAACAACTGTCTAAAATAAGAGCTCCAATAGTTACATTTAGTTTGAAAAGCTCATATTTAATAACCAATGTTCTTAAAGGTGAATGAGCTTCATATTATTGTCCATATTCTAGAAGGCATCCTTTTAGTCTTGCATCAAAGACGTCATACCTCGGCGGCAGAGGTCCACAAAGCGCCGCGCAGCAATTGGTGACGATATTGCCATGGCTGTAAGGATTATAATTGTCCTTCCCTCTTTTAGAAGACCACGATCCTTTGATCTGGGGAAGAAATCCGTCACAGATTGAGATGCCTCAAAGTCTATGATATTCCGTACTTACGTCTTCGTTGGTGGTCTGGTTGGAGCTGATGAGGTACGTATGGAAGCCGGAGAGGCCAACGATGGACCACACCGAGAAGAAACAGACCACCACTTCCAACACGGTGCCACCATGCAGTCAAGGAAAAACTTTCTTGGAAAAGAAAATGAATGAATAACTGACGTACACAAAGAAACGCAGAACAAGAGCGCAAAGCATGGACGCAATAGCGAGCTAACATATTGACCTGTAGCCTGGGGACGCTTCCTATCGGTCTTTGTGATCACTTCTCTTTACCATGAATGCAGAACGCATCAACATCTGAAAGTATCAACGCCGTAAAAACCTTCGCTTTAGGAAATTGACCTACAACATCTTACTAATGTCCTATTTTGTACTTGCATTCAAACTCCATCACTTTTTGTACCGACTGTATTTTCTCGCGTATTAGCCGCCTCCGCGTATAAGCCGTACCCTTAAAATTGCCTCAAAATCAATCATTGAATTTTACTATTTCTGTCGTATGTATATATATATTTTCAACTCCATATTCATAGTTTTAATAGGGAGTACAAATAGGATGTTGCCTGCATGTAGACAAATTCAAAAAGGAAGTCATGTGAGCAGTACAACCAGGAAGTGTGTCTGTAGCGGTCTAGGTAAGATAGCGGCGCCCTGAGCGAGCAATGGGAGCCACAAATTTTCCCGTTTTATGCAAGATAGGTTTTTTTTCTCTTGAATTTCATCTATAGACGTCAAAATAAATTTTGTTTAGTGTTTTATCTATTTGATCTTTGCTGTATTTTGAAATGACCGTATTGGCCGCATTGTCTTGCGTTATTTCGTCTTCGTCACCTTACAGTTTCCTGCACGTCAAGTCTAATTTGTGCGCATATAAGCCGTACCCTTGATTCAGTCATCATTTTTTTTGGTTACAAATACGGCTTATACGTGAGAAAATACGGAATATATTTTTGGGTCATTCCAATAACTGACAAAGAGGAGCAGCTGGAATAATGTTGTTGACGACTTATTGATAATTTATTTATTAATTATCATTAATTTATATTCATTATTCATTGATTATTTGTCATGATTATTTATTCGCTCTCTCTCTCTCTTTCTCCCCCGCTTCCTTTGGCCTGAAGCCATCCAAAAGCCTGCTGTCATTTTCTAAAAGACATAACATTACTCATCTTGTAGAGAGGCCTGTCGTGATAATATTAACTCCAACACCCATTTCATTCAAGTACTCGCTGGACAGGCCTATTTCAGCCCAGCTTGTCGATCATTTCACTGCCAGACAAAGTGTTATGGCAGCCCGCCATTTGGAAGGAAAGAGTACTCTCGATTTTATAGCGCTTGGTGAGAGGGCTCGTCTACAAGTTTTGCTGTTTTGGCATGACTAAAACGCGTATTTATTGTCGCTATGCATAGAACGGGATGAAAGTTGAAAAGGGGGGACAGACAATCAAATAAAAACAGCTCATTAAGAGAGGATTTTTTTTTCCTTCATGGCAAACCTCAAAATGCCTCAAAGGATATCTCGCCGGACTGTCTTTCAGAGCATTGAGGAACCCCGTTCGATGGGAACCTGCAGAAAGAGTGAGAAAAGAAGAGACATCTTTAAATGAGAATTGTGTTCAACTGGGTATATTCAATCAAAAGACATTTTAAAGATCGAAAAAAATGGAGATAATTTTTTTTATCTATAATCCTTAAAAAATGGGATTGACGGGTGTGTGTGTATGTTAAGATTCTCTCGCTACGCTTGTCCAAACCGTGCAACGTAGAGAGTTGAATTTTTTTATGGTGGCCAGAAACGGCTGTCGGATCCTAATAGACTTATTTGTTAAACAGACCTTTTTCAAAAAAAAAAATTAAATAGTGGAACAATTGTCCTTTGGTTCTAAACAAGCAGATTGGACCGGCGAAACCGGGCCCCCCTTCTTGCAACTACTAAAGAAGAGGTTTATTTGTAAGCCATCGTTACTGTTATACTTTCCCTGCATTGTTCAATGAGTTTTTCCTATTGATTATGAACGTTCTACATTTGCAGCTTTGGCTCTACTCTTTCAAACAATGATCATTAGAAATCTCGTCTGCTAATTTCATGCTAATATTCACTCAGAAAATGAATAAAAAGTAAAGATACTCTCTAGTTTATTACAATTTCATTGCGAATTCTTGTGAGCCGCCGAATGGATTCACTAGAGTTATTGTCTCCTGCAAATCATGGCGGAGAGCCCGCTACAAATTTATCATGTAAGCAGTACTGCGTATGCATTGATGTTTTTTACTCACGTAAAATGATGTGTGTGATGACAAAGGCAAAGATGAATATGGTGAGGAAGGACAGCGAAAGGATGAACATGTAGAAGAAACGGTAGTTCCTCCTTCCTACGCAGTTCCCCACCCAAGGACAGTGGTGGTCAAAACGTTCTGTGTGGATAACAAAGGAGAAAAATTGCTGCAAAAATTGCTCACTTCGGTGAACTTAATTCTAGCAAGTAGGATCTGGCGAAAATAAAATAAAAATATCAGTGTGTATTCATGTAATAAATTGCAATAATATATCGACATAGTGAATTTAAACATTTCTTGCTTCATTTTTTTTAATATCAGCCTTCCAAGTCAAAATTGATTGGATGTCTATTACCACCAATGTCAGTTGATATGTAAAAATATATATTTTAAAAATTAGTTTTTGTTTAAACACATGATCCGATCTGGGACATTTCTAGTGCAGGCGTACTTGAAATACTGTACATGAGGCACTTTAAATTATGCATGGCTTCATTTAAGAACACTGGTTTTCTTGCTTGAACGTAATAGCCCAGATACTTCAGAGCATCTAACCACCCAGTGGGAGTCCACATCTGTGCGAGATTTGGGGCAAAGTGAAGTGTCCCCCTGGGTCTAGGCAAAATAGACACGTGTGAAAAATAGAGGCGTTACATAAGCTAATTCATACGGGAAAAAAAAATAACATATAGCAAGAGTGCCAGAGTGCTTGTCACCAAACTACCGGCCTTTGATATCTGATTTATTTATTAAAGACGACAGCTGGGAAGCTTTTTAACTGTTATCCACTGATTTGGTATCTAGGAACAACTGGAAATGTATCCAATGGGTCGTCAACTGAGGCAGTTAATTTCTGAAATATTACAATATGGTTATTGGCTAATAAAGTGAATCCAAATAACAATAAAGCAATATCACAAGAGAGTGATGTAGTATTCAATAACCTATTTGAAAACTGAGAACTACTTATAGATTACATTTTTTGGGGCTACTTCGGTTTCAACTCGAGTACATGTTCTACATTTTAAATTGTAAAAAAAAATGGATTAGACGATAGGACATCTTAGGAGGATCTAGGCAAGGAAGATGATCTTTAAAACCTCCAGACTACTGAGGGACTGTACGGTAACCTCAGTCTCAGTCTGCAGAAGGTCACCACCTTGTGGACTTCTTGTGTGTGGCTCCAGTTTTTTTTTAACTAGTTCTACAATGTCTTCTGTGTCTGTGCTTATTACTGCAACCAAGAAATTTCCCAAATACGGGATGAAATAAAGTTCTAATCTAATCTATAAAAATTGGAACTATGATATAAGACCCCGGGTTTCACTTACCCACACAATTGTCGCAGAGGCTGCAGTGAGAGGCACGTGGCGGTCTGAAGATTTTGCAAGTGAAACAGTACTTCAGCTTGACAGTTTGGCCATTGATGACCACCTCCTTGGTCCTGGGGGGCGGTCTGTAACCTGTACTGCCATTTGCCACATCTAAGCAAGATAAGAAAGACAATAAGTGAGAACTTTACTTATGGTTAACTTTATTAAAAGCAGCTGACATTGACTCCCACAATGCATTGCATTACATAAGCAGAGCTGCCAACAACTCCGGAATTTCCGGTATTTCAGGAGTTTACCCGGAAATGCAAGGCAAACTCTGGAAATCCCCAAAAATTGTCACTTTTTTGGAGCAAACATTTCGGAAAAGTACCAAATCTACAATTTAAATGCCTTGAAATTCAAAACATCTTGATTCAACTGGAAGAATTCGGTAACTCGGGTGCATTATGAATCATCCAAGTTAAAAATTCTGGAGCATGCTTCGTTTTGTGCGACTTCAGCGCATATCGATTTTGCGTGAATCGCATTCACTGCGGATAAACTCCGGAAATGGGGTCGACGGAGGTTGGCAACTCTGCATAAGATGTCTTAGACTTTGTCCACAAGCTGAGATTTCAGTAACTGCTGCGTCTAAGACAAGGCTCGGGAACCTTTTGGACCAAGAGAGACATAAACAATTCATATTTTTAACTGTAACTCCTTGAGAGCCATACCCAGAATTTAATTAGTATATACAAACCAATATGACTTTCATGGACACACCTTGAGTTCATATAAACCTGTCTATCAAGATTAACAACATTTGGTTAAAGGCGCCTGTAAACTAATTATGAGTAAAGCTAAGAGGTGTTCCAGTTTGATAATAAAATTAGATAAGTGTTTGATCCTGGGGAATAAAAAGGGGATCAGATTATGCGGCTAAAATCTTTGACTCCAGTGCAGGTCAGATTTAATATTCGGAACCCAAAAGATTACAGCAAAAGAGTCATTAGGGCTTTAATAGTTTTCATTAGGGATTGAAACAGGACAGATTTTACTGCACTGTGTTTTTATTGTAATTTTCCACCTTGAACGCTATAAAAAAATAATAATAAAGAAATTATACATTTTTTTATGTATTCATTTCATCGTCTTACTCACTATTATTTGGGTGTTCTCCTTTAGTTTTGACCTGTAAATTCCATTTTCACCAAGAGTAGTTAACTGCTCAAATAAATTCAATGTTTATAATTCATTTTAATAGGGAAAAAAAAGAAGGAAAACAGACATTTCCATTTAGAAAAAGCACATGATCTTTTGAGACGCTCAAATAAATGAAAAACAAATACAGCCAAATTTAAAACATGAATTTAAGGGTGTGGACTAAGCAATGAATATGGACTTGTTGAAACATGCATGTACTTTCTTTGAAAGATTGGGCGCATACCACCCAGAATATTTGCGAACATGGAAATATCGGATGAAATTTGAAGCAAATGCCATAATTCCAGGTGGTGTTTTATTTTTATTTTTTCGTGCAATCGCGCCTCCACTTCAAACAGCCTTGCTGACTGATGCTTAACATCACGGCATCTTTCATGGATTTGACCCTCCTCCTTTCAGTCTTCTAAGCCTTAAGCCATCTCAAATCTATTTCCTCCGCTGGCAGCCTAACATTCGGCGTCAAGCTTGGCTCGTATTCGACGGAAGGAAGAAAGCCCTGGCCATCTTTAACTCTGATTAATACTTCAAAGAGCCTTTTTGAATTTGCCAAGCGGCGGATTTATGCCAGACGGCAAGAAAGAGTTGTTAGATTGAGCAAATTAGAGAAAACAAATTGTGTCCAGTTCAAAAGGAGGGATGGATAAACTGTGATTGCTCATTTGACCTTTTTTTATTGTTTTTAAACAGCATTTAAACAACTAAAAAGGAATTAAAGCTCTAAGTCAGACTATGATCATGTATAACTAAATTTGCCCATTGTAATTAACATGAGCGTTATTTTTTTAGAATCATTATCAGCCAATAACAAAGCCAAGACCATGCTTGTTTTTTAATCAATAATCCCTGCAACATTGCCACTAATTGCTCAGTTAGAGAAAACTTGTGAATCAATTACTGAATATTTCAGCTTTTCCTGATACAACTCTTAAGTTTCAGAATTGACAATGCATGCATCTCTAATTTGAACTGAACAGACCTGATTCTCATAAAAAATATGAATATACCGAAATTTCTCGCATATTAGCCGTCTCCGCGTATAAGCCGCACCCTTAAAATTGCCTTAAAATGGTTGAATTTTATAATTTCTCTCGTATAAGACGCCCCTGATTCACAATATTCACCTCATGGTTTTAATAGGGAGTACAAATGTGTTACTTTGAAGGGAAAATCTTTAAAAAAAAACATTTTATGCAAGATACGTTTTAATTTCTTGAATTTCATTCCCAGACATGAAAATAAATTTTGTTTATCGTTTATCTTTTCTCTATTTTGAAATAAATGACCATATCGGCCGCATTGTCTTGCGTTATGGCGTTTCGTCTTAGTCACGTTGCAGTTTTGTGCATGTCAAGTCTAATTTGTGCGCATATAAGCCGCACCCTGGATTCGGTCCTCATATTTTTTTGCGAGAAATACGGCCTATATGCGAGAAAATACGGTATATATTTTTGGGTCAATCCAATAATTGACCATATAACATATTAAATGGACTGGGCTTCTTAAAAAACAGAACTGGGTCAAAAAAATAAACAATTATTTAGTGAGCGGAGTCTCTGGCGTGCAAATAGATTTAGCTAAATAACTCTAAAATGGAGTCCAATCGTTCTTTGACACCATATGGTGAATTCCAAAATGAGAAAGAAGCGAGGACATGGAGTATTTTCATTGCAAATCAGAATTAGTCTGATTGGTGTTGCGGTTCTGAATGAGGCTGGATGACGGGGATAAGAGCAAACAGATGTGGCCGGGATTTTTGCCATGTAAATCTTCCCGTGTCGAGACTTGCACGAGCAAAGACTGGGCGACGGAGATTGCGGAAAAAACCCATGGAAATTGGATTCCACCATTTCAGCAGTGTTTTTGCAGAATAGATTTAAAATGGACTGTAAAACAAGTGTCATGTTCAACATCTAACAAAAACACAGCAACCAAGAGCTGTCAAACCAGGAACACTGCACATATAATGAAGCACGCTAACAAGATGGCTGCTATTGTTCCGTGTTTGCAGAAAGACAAACAAATGACAGCATTGAAATGAGGGTGAAGTCACGACAAGTAGTTTAACACTGAGGAAATGCCTTTGTGCGACCAACCAGTAAGTTTATAAGCATATTTGGCCTTAAAAAAAGCGAACTACGTCATGACAAAGCAATGACATACCTGTCAACCTCTGCCGATAACTGCCCTTATAAATGATTATGATTCCCCTTACAAACCCCCCAAAAACCTTACAAACACCGTACGAGTCGTACGGTGTTTGTAAGGTTTTTTGGGGGTTTGTAAGGGGAATCATAATCATTTATAAGGGCAGTTATTGGCAGAGGTTGACAGGTATGCAATGATATAAAGCTCAAAATTCACATTATTTTATCATGTGTCCGAATTGGTGAAAATGAATGATGACAATGTTATATAAAATTGTGCTCATTTTCAAAAAGCCTTGTTATCATTTTTTTACTTCAAGTATAATATTGAGATCCTCAGATATTACAATGTTGCTCTTTTTCAGCATATTCTTGCAGCACTGCGTTATGTACTTTTAGCGCCTTTGCTAAAGCTAACGAAGATCTTAGTTTCCTAATTAGATGAATTAAAACCAGTCCAGTTTGTTCAATGATGTCTAGAACTGGCAAACAGAAGTCAAGGACTTAACAACTATATCGCATTATGACTTCAAATCGTTTAACAATCTTTTATTTTTATTTTTTATTACTGCTGTCCGGCAGCCAAAGAATAAGGAATCGATCCCTCCTCTAGCCGCTGACTTTCTAATCGTCTTTAACAAGACATTGAAATTGCTCCCAGTGGTGTATGAATGAAGGAATGTGAGCCTACGCTTTGAACACTCCAATTATGTCGATATAAATGCTACCCCAAGTACTATAAATCCTCCCTATTGGCGTTTGTGAGACCTCATTTCGAACGGAAATCAAGTAAGAAGTCCATTACGTTCGGGTTTGGTCCCGGATTACTTTTCCAAAGAAAAAATTTGTCATAATAGGAAACAAAAAAGTTGGGTATTTGTTGGGTTTTCGTACCTATTTGCCTCTCTAAATCAGCTGCTTCATCTGGACCGGCCCTCGGGAGCACACCCGGGTCGCTGAAACTGGTTCTCAGCAGGGTTCCCAGCACAAAGACAAAAAGCACTCCTCCTACGACCGGAATAATCGGCGTCAACTGCAGAGCCAGGAACGGGCAACTGAAAACCAATGAAACCAAGAAATAAATCAGAAACTGCGCTAACAGTACAGTGGATTATTTGGTACACGGTCGATTGGTCGCCGATCTTTTGGTCGCCGATCTTTTGGTCGCCGGTCTTTTGGTCGCCGGTCTTTTGGTCGCCGGTCTTTTGGTCGCCCGGAAGGTAAGTGATAATTACCATTGAAATCGTTGCTCAAATTCCCTTAATACAAACTGTGAATTACTATTTAGTCATACTTAATGCCCTATTAATTATTAGGCTAAAGAAAAGCTCAAAATTTCCCGGACTTTTATTGTTTTTTTGTTGGAGAACTTGCTAAGACCCTGACGAACGTAGCTTCTTAAAGGGACAGCGCATGTACATACAAACTCTTCTACACTCAAACGTCGGCTCAGTGAAACTGCTCATGGCCATCGTTGGCTTTTATTGATGCGTAGACCGTGTTGTTTTAACTTGTTTTGTCGCCGGTCTTTTGGTCGCCCGTTGTCGCGGTCTGGGAGACCAAAAGACCGGCGACCAATCGACTGCACACCGGATTAGTTGAACTGTACAAAACAAATCCTTACAAATATAGAGTAAAAACTACAGCCAAGCAAACCGTGTGCGTACATATTAAGCAGTTTGCTAGTAAATTCCCAGTAAGAGGATATCATTCCCACACGTCTGATCATAATCCAGGATTAATGAAACAATCTCATGTAATCCAATTAACACTTCAACGGTTATTAGAGTGAGCGTATTGAGGTGTATAAAGGTGGAGGCGTGTTACGGCCTCATGTTAAATATCAATATTTCCGTCGACTGCTAGGCTAATTGGATGCTACATAGTATGTGTAGCTTTTTTGGAGTGTTTTTGCCAATAGAGTTGAATTTAAGTGTAAAAAATGGCTAGAAAATAGTCAACATTGCAAGTTTTTGGAAGAAACTGTTAGCTAGCGTTCATTATTTTTGGATCTCCACCACACTTGGTTATTAATTGAGCGTGTCAGGGCTGATCATTTCGAATTCGATTTTAAATTGATGTGATTCTGGTTTAAAAAAATAATTACAATTATCTTTCATATGGCAAGACTGCAGGTGGGGGTGATGACACTGTTAGATTGACTAATTTGTGCCAACTTGTGATATTCATACAAGCAGGCCTAAACTATTTATAGGCCTGCTTAGTTGGGTTCCATGAAAAGAGAAAGCAGGTGATATAAACATGAACCCAGAAGAATTAAATACACTGCTGGTTCGTGTTAATTAAAATCAAGCATCGTTAGCAGGTTCGGTTTTTTGTTGCGAATTGCTGGGGACGAGCACCCTTTCTCTATGCAAAAGGTCACCCAACAAAATACAAGCTTGAAAATTCCATCTTGTAAGAATGATACTTTGAATAAAAGCAGCAATAGTGAAATATGCTCCATTACTGTACATACTAAAATGATTAGCGATATTAGGTATGCTGCTATATTGATCTGATGAATGACATAACATCACCCAATCAATGAGCAAGATCGAACTCTGCTAGGTTATATGGGTTACGCTCATTTAGTTCACTATGTGGAGTTTGCCCGTTGTTCCTAGGCTTGTGTGGGTTTTCTTTGGGTACTCCGTTTTCCTCCCACATCCCCAAAACATGCATGCTAGGCTAAATGGATGCTAAGTTGTCCCTTGCCATGAGTGTGATTGGTTGTTTGTTTTCCACAGGCTTGCGTGGGTTTTCTCTGGTTACTCCGGTTTCCTCCCACATCCCCAAAACATGCATGCTAGGCTAATTGGATGCTACATAGTCCCTAGCCATGAGTGTGATTGGTTGTTTGTTCTCCCCGGGCTTGCGTGGGTTTTCTCTGAGTACTCCGGTTTCCTCCCACATCCCCAAAACATGCATGCTAGGCTAATTGGATGCTAAGTTGTGACTACCCATGAGTGTGATTAGTTGTTTGTTCTCCCTGGGCTTGCATTCGTTTTTTCCAGGTACTCCGGTTTTCTCCCACATTCCAATAACGTATAATTATACGCTAAATTGTCCTTTGCTATGATTGGTTGTCCGTCTCCAAGGTTTGTATCCATACAAATCTATGAAAAAAATGAACCTTTTCTCAGACGCAGCGAGTCATACATCAGCGAAATATTGAAATACTGTCGAGAGTATTGCTCAAAATGAAATGCTAGCCGTTTTAGCAAAGAAAAGATGTCCTTCTGAAGCACTCTAGTACACACAAATCAATAAATATGTGAAAAAGACAGTCACTCATTCACAGAAGGTTAGAAATACTGAGCCGTATTTGACATTGGACGGACTCAAAAGAGGGACTGATTACTTTTGTCTGAAAATTCGACACTTTCTTACTTAGATTTTATGGGTTTTGTTGCTATGGAGACCATTTATCTGATGTCAGACAGGTTTGAAAGAGAACGTGGTTGCCATGGAAACAGGAACACAAGCGAGCCGTCTCGTGAAAACGACAAAATTTCCCTAAAGGACGTAAAAGGATTCGAAAATAAATGATCGGCGGCAAATTTGGCCTGGCTCAGATACTAAATCAAACAAAAATGGCATTCATAGTATAAATATTCAACATAATCATTCATCGATCTCAATCACTTTAAAGATCTCCCACTCTCAATTATGTTTAAAAACAAAACATAAGCTGTTGACGGTCAGAGTGAAAAAAACACAAGACATATATAATATTTTATATATATATATATATATATATATATATATATATATATATATATATATATATATATATATATATATATATATATATATATATTATTATAGTCCGGAAAATACAGTATATTTTTCCAATACTTTAATGGTGTAGATGATTTTTTATATACATTTCTACTAGCAAACAGAATAAAGCGGATTCCCTATTCAGTCCAATTGCAGAAAACATTTTTAAAAATATAATCATGACAAATGACCTCGTAAACCTATTTAAAAAAAAAAACTCTCGATCTGGCTATCCTAATCCTCGTTGGAACATTTGGTCTTGGGGTTCTATGACGTAACGGACCAAAGAGCAAATTTCTCGCCAAGATAGTGAACGGTAGCCATTATTCAACCAGCCTATGATGGAGAAGGATTGTTATCTAGTGCTGACCAGGTTTCTGATGACGGTGATTAGTCGAAAGGTGAGAAGAACAATGTCCTGTGGTAAACCCGCATGTTCTCAGTACTCGGGACAGCGTCTATCGAAAACACACGTGTCAAACAAGTGGCCTGGGGGCTATATCCGGACTGTAACATCAATTTGTGCGGCCCCTGAAAGAAAATTGTAAGTATCGACTTGATATTTTTTCTCAAAAATAAAATGTACCGTATTTACTCGCATATAAGCCGCATTTGTCGGACAAAAAAAATGACTGAACCCAGGGTACGGCTTATAAGCGCATAAAAAGACGACATGCGGGAAACGGCAAGGTGGCAAAGACGAAAAACAATACCGATACGGTTATTTATTTCAAAATAAAGAAAAGATAAACAGATAAAACGCCCCCCAAAAATTATTTTGACGTCTATGAATGCAATTCATATCGCCATCTTGAAGAAATAATCACCCTCCGCAAAAAAATACCTGTTTGAATGTAAACAAGAGTGCGGATTACCATTTTACTGGACTTTTTTCAGCTTTTAAACTCTATAAAGGTTTTTGTTTTTCAAGAAAAAATACTCAACAAATATTTGAATGATCTCAGAAAGCTAATATTGCTACATTTGGGTGGGAAATGGTCTCTTTAACATCCGAAAATAATGCCAAAGGAAACAGAACCATCCCATATTATACGTAAAATATATTTTTGGGGGAAACATACATCAGGCCCGCCATGAACACGAATGAATGAACCCAGATAGTCCAATAGGTTGGCTAACATAACGCCACTCTGGAGGAAACCATAATATAGCCTGGAACATAGATGAGTTTGACATCCCACATACTTTGGCCACACTGGGACAGCCATAGCGAGGTAGAAAGACCGGCTGAGATGCGGCGCCAAGTCCCTTTAGGGAGAGTAAACTGTAACTAAGCAAATGTGAATGGCCTAAGTCTACTTGTGGCGGGTTAATAATCACCGCGTTTAGTTTTGTACTGATACAAGGAGCAGTGACATGTTAGTATTAGCGTGTACTAACAGATAACGTGCCCTTAGCATATACCGACATTAATATTATACGTGACCCATTCACTTTAATTCCAACATTTACTCGCATATAAGCCGCACCCTTAAAATGGCCTTAAAATGGTTGAATTTTACAATTTCTCGCGTATAAGCCGCCCCGATTAAAATTTTTCACCTCTATATTCATCCTTTTAACCCTAACCCCATTCACTTTAATTCCAACATTTACTCGCATATAAGCCGCACTCTTAAAAATGGCCTTAAAATTGTTGAATTTTACAATTTCTTGCGTAAAAGCCGCCCCGATTAAACATTTTCAGCTTTATATTCATGCTTTTAATAGGGAGTACAAATGTGTTACTTGGCAGGGAAAATCTTAAGAAAAATCATGGTATTTCTGAGATACTGTATGAATCAAAAGCACTATTAGGGTCAACATAAGGAATTAATTCATCCAGTAATGGTTGTTTTCTTACTGCAAAACTGAAAATAACCAACAAATACTAAATGCACTTTGTCGACATCTACCGGTGAAAGAATATAGCAAGTCTTGTGCGCATACAAGCCGTACCCTTGGTTCAGTCATCATTTTTTTAGTTACAAATACAGCTTATACGTGAGAAAATGCGGTAGTTTGTTCAAAAACTGTCAGCCATACCAGGCAGGTTGTCAAAATGGCGGCCGGGGGGGCAGATCCGGCTGGCTACGTCACTTTATGCGGCCTGCAAAAATAAAATGTGTAACGGCTTCAAGTTACATGTACCTGCTAAAATTAAGTTATTTTTGGCCTTTTTGATCAAAAAAAAATGTGCTTTAGTTTTTTTTTTTAGCTTTCTATATGAAAAAAAAATCTAAGAATAAATAAATAAAACAGGATAGTTACCGTTTTCCACTTTTTAATGTAAAAAAAAGGATTTACTGTAGTAGAACTGGTCTGAGTATCGGTAACGGCGCTCGATACATCTAATTTGGGACAATTGGACAGTATCGGATTTTCTACAAAAATAAATAAATAAAAATCGGATCCAATTGGTAGTTAAAAATAGTATAGATATTTTTTCTCTTTTCCTTACGAAAAAGAATAACAGTAGCACAACAAAACGAACCTCACCGAAATACCGTCTTACGAGAAAACAACAATTTGGACGATGAATAATTCAGTCTTGCATCCCACCGATTCCAGAACAATCCTAGTTATTCCACATCACCTGCGTCATTTCAACCCACATAATTGCTGGTCCACTTGGTCAATAAAACAACATTCACGAGAAATTTGGGAAAACGAATACTCACTCAAAAGTGAAGAAAAGTCCACAAGTCAGAAGAATAAGGACCAGCGTGAGGTAGAATACCCCGGTCTGCTTGGCCATCATTATCCTCCCATTGCAGTAAAATTTATTCCGACCAGGAAAGGATTCCCATTTCCTCTTTTGGGGGGTCTTCTTCTTGAAAGGGGTCTCCATCGGAGTGGAGGTGCGAGTGCTTATTTGGCTGTACTCGCACTCTCTCATGGACTCGGACACTCCAAGATGCATGAATCGCCCTTTTGAAAGCCCTTATCGAGCCAATCCCAGTGTAGATGTGCCCCTGTAAAGATAACACACAAGTGGAAGTTAGTTAAGCTAACAAACAAATACCTGTGATTGAAAAAAAGAGGGGAAAATAATGTCACAAAACTCAAACAAGACTAAAAAAGTGAGACAATAAAGCACGCTAAAGACCTGTTTACAACCCAAATTAAACTAAACTTTCCCTTCTTTGCTACAGTAATGTAATTCAATTTGTTAGCAAACTAAGCAACCTGGCTAGCCTCACGTAGCATTTGAAGTGCGGCTAAAGCTAACACGACTCGCAATTTGACAAATAACTTCATTTGCACTTTGAATTACTCGTATACTAGGACGGACATCTTACGTGCGACTATAAAATTCAATAAATTATTTTTTAGGCTTCCCAGCTAAAGCCTTTTTACGCACTCCCCGAAGTGGCTAATGTGTAGTAGACTGTCAACAACGTGCGATAGGCAACGGCACCGTGTCTCCTCTTCCAGGACGTGTTTGTTCCCCCCTTCGAGTACGCGAAACTACGCCGACCGAACTCGCTTCCTTACCGGGGGGGAAAGCCACGCTGGTGGCCGTCGTGTCGAGTCCGACCGGGTCGTTGTCACGTCGTCGCCGTTCCTCCCTTTATTACCAAATAGAGGGCTAAGCGAACATACATCTTTTCACAACTTTAATTTTCCGAACGCGGAGCCGGGCATCGAAGAACTTGGACGGCAAAAGCCAAGAAAAAAACACGACAGACATGGCGAGGAAACGGTTGCTCTCAAGCGAGCTCCGGCATCCCGACTAGCCGCCACCGGCGGGTGCACAAAACGCCAACGTTTCCCCCAACAAGGAGCGTCGGCCATTCGCTACAGATATTCACCATTCCATTGCGTCGCGGATTAAGACACAAGAAGAAGTTGTAAATTCCTCCGAATGAGCGTTCCGTTCACATTGTGTCCCGGTTCACGGGCTGGAGTGCCACCCTCGCTAGCACCATTACCATGGGAGCCGAGCGGAGAGGAGGGGAGACTCCCAGCAAGCTCCTCCCCCAAACCAAGACTGTGTCGGCGGCTACGCTAATGAGGGGGGAGGTCCCTTCGGAACTGCTTTTCGTAGGCTTCCTGGTTACACATGGCGTCTGTAGCAATCCCTCGTATATCGCGGTTAATGTAGACCAGACATGGGATAACCAAAAAATCGCGAAGTAGGGTCGCCCCTATTAAAAAAAAAAACTTTACTGCTGAGTCCTAGTAACAAGAGTGGGTTCCGCTTACGAGTTTCAGAGTGGATTTTCACATTTTTATGAACTTAAAAAAATAAATTAAAACTAAAGTTCATAAAAATTAAAAATCCACGCTGGTACTTGTATGTTTAAAAAAATAATAGTTGAAAAAAAGTAGTGAATTCGCGATAATCTCATTTTCTGAACCGCTTTATCCTCATTAGGCTTGCGGGGGGCGCTGGAGCTTATCCCATCTGACTTCGGGCCAGCGGTGGGGGACACCCTGAATTGGTGGCCAGCCAATCACAGGGCACGAGGAGATAAACAACCACTCACTCATACCTAGGGACAATTTAGGGGACATGTGTCAAAGTGGCGGCCCGGGGGCCAAAACTGGCCCGCCGCATCATTTTGTGTGGTCCGGGAAAGTAAATGATGAGTGCCGACTTTCTGTTTTAGGATCAAATTAAAATGAAGAGTATAGATGTAGATTACATTTCCTGATTTTCCCCCTTTTAAATCTATAATTGTAATTTTTTTAATCCATTTTTTCTGTCTTTTTAGTTCAAAAATCATTTTGTAAAATCTAAAAATATATATAAATAAACTCAAATAAACATTGTTTTAGATCTATAAAAAACTCTATATTCAGGGATTTAATCCAGTTCTTTGAATCCATTTATTTAAAAAAATCTAAATATTATATCTAAAATGGTAGGCAGACATGAAATCGAGTTGACGTTAACGCGGCCCGCGAACCAACCCGAGTCTGACACCCCTGATTTAGGGTGTCCAATCACCCCCATGCAATATGTTAATTATTAGTGAAAACGCCAAGCTCAGGTTTATTTAATCATTTCTCGAATAGGGAGAACGGGGCTGCTTGTCAGAACTATTTACGTCTGGATTATTTCAATTTATATAACAAATAATACTAAGTGTTTTTCCATTGTACTATCCTATTTTCACCTTTTTTTCAGAGCGGGGGAACGGATTCATTTGTATTTAGTTATTTTATATGGGAAAATTTTGATTTGAGATACGAGTCACTTGACATACGAGGTCAGTCCCGCAACGCGTTAAGCTCGTATCTCAAGGTATTACTGTACTGCTAAGAAGTCATGAAGCTCAGCATCCTTACAGCCACGACATCATCATTGTTAGTGCTTGATGACTCAGCTTCTCAGAGGTGGAGGAGGTTTTTATCGTGCATAAAATCGGCCTACGTGGAACTTCTCACCACAGCGAGAAGTGCGACACACTTTGATTGACGGGAGCTTTTGTGTTTAAAAACGTGGGAAGCGACATGACGGATAATGGCAAATCTTACCTGCTAAAATGACCAGCATTTTCAAAGTAAAAATAATCTTTTTATGGGGACTATTAACTACTACTGACTTTATCTTTATACATTAATACCCTTAAATCAATTAATTCTAGATATTAAATCCATTTCCATTACACAGTAATTCACTGCCATTTTTGAAATAATTAAAATGCGTTTTAAATTCCCATTTAAAATGGATTGCTCAAATTGGATTGTTTTTATAGTGTATAACTTTATCCATAACAAACAAAATACGGGAATTCTACACAAGTTCCTAGATTAAAGGAGCTCCATCTAGCGGTCAAGATGCAAAGTACAACAACATAGGCTCCACTCCAGATTTTGTGACTGCCATATTCAATGATATTTACACAATAGTTTGGACACCCTAGCTGGACAATATTGTCCAAACTAGTTGTAGCTTTCAATGATTCTATTTAGCTTTTTATAGTATTTTTTAAATTATTTTTGGTGACATTTAATGGTCTTTTTCATCCCGGAGAACGTTATTAAAACCACCAATGGACAAAAGGCAAGAAGGAGAAAACTGAAGGACATAACAAGGGCAGCCATGATGGATTTTTCAAGTTAATAAAAGTTCTATTATGCTTATCAGACCGATTATGAAGCGCTATAATCATAACCTTTACTTTCTTTCGATGATTAACAGAAGTCTGCAATAAGCAGTGGTTAGATTATAATTATGGTCTTCTATCAGTTGCCACTAGGCAGAAAAATTGATACAGATAAGATTTGGCCAGGGAATATGTTTCTATATTTAAAGAAATGTATTATACACGTACCTTTAGTTGAATAGAGAAGAAGAGTACTTGCATCACTGCTGGAGTTTAATGATACCTAAATAGAGAAGCTGTATCAAAATCATATCTTTAGAAATCCAACAACAATCATTGTCATTTAATATATCTCACCGAGGTATTTTTCTTGTTTTGGATATATTATATCAGTCTTGATTTTTTTTTTTTAATTTTCTTACCAACTGCAGATAAAGCTGAATTAATATTTATCAATATTATGCATTAAATTTGTCGCCATTGTGGCAGGAAATTTCAGTTTTCTGGCATGATCATCTATGTTTACATAAAGCCAATTTTAATCTAGGATAGTATAAAATGATTTTTAAATTGAATTAAAAAATGCAAAATTATGAGTGTTAATATCGACATTACAGTACTTTCCATGTTTTATTATATCAGACCATAATGTTAAAACTGTAGTGTATTATAATTTACATTCTACAATCCACTACAATTTAACATTATGGTCTGATATAATAAAACACTAATGTAGATATTAATAATTTAGCCGTTTTTAATTAATAAAAAAAGATCATTTTGTACTAATACCCTAAATTAAAATTGGCTTCATGTAAACATGACAGAGAATCTGTGAAATAATATTAATTAATACAAACCTGTCGCAACTCATCTTAATCGAAAGGATATTTTCAAATCAAAATGTTTTTAAAACTTTGAAATACAGTGGTACCTCGTCATACGACCGCTCGTCATACAAAATGCTCGTCTTACGGGGGAAATTTCGATCGAATAATTTGCCCGTGATGCGGTCAAAATTTCATGATGCGACCAAGCCAGGTGGCCATGGCATTTTTTTTGCATATCTTTCGTGTATAACAATATTTTCGAGCACGGAACGATTAATTCAGACGAGTTCCTCCTAGGACCAGGAAACGCACAACGCGCATGCAAAAAGAGGGCTTTCTGGGTAATGAAGTATACTCGTGCACACAACACCCATAGGCAATGGCACCCTTTCTCAGAATAAAACTTCATTACGCACAATCAATACATGGGTAGGCTGTTATTCCTTCCTTAGCCTGTTAGCTCCCGCGATCGCTCATTCAAGACTACTTCTGGTTGGCAAGTGGTCGTGCGTTATCCTATTGTGAGGACATTTGTGTGCATCATTTTGGGAATATTTTGAAGGCAATACAACAGCAAACAGTCCATCGATAGCGAACGTGAGGGTGGAGGCGTGGCAAACCGCCAACCCGGAAAACAAAGGTAACAAAAGATTAAGACAAAACTAGAATTCAGTTTTGTGTAAAGTTACATTAAACGTATGTTTGAGTGTGTCTGGATATATTTATCCAAGTTAAAATAAATGTGTTTGTTCGTTTACGAGTTCCATGGATAAAGTGCTCACGAAGAGCCCCCCCCCCAGCCTCCGTGTGTCGTAATTTTACATCTATTAAACACATTTTATTACTATTAAACCACTTGTTATTTCTTCCTTTGTCAATAGATGGCGGATTAGAAGATATAAAACATTTTTTTCAATCCAATATCCTGTTTATGGTGTTTTTTCAGAGGGTTGGAACCAATTCATTTGTTTTCAATTCATTTCAATGGGAAACGTTCGCTCGAGTTACGAAAACCTCGACATACGATCTCAGTCCCGGAACGGATTAAGATCGTATCTCAAGGTACCACCGTACTGCAATACGGCTACGCAAATGTGCACTCTTCTAAATGACTGCATTCAGAACCAACTAATCTCATTTAAACTTGTTAAATGGGACTCTTTTGATACGATTAAATGTACTACGACTTTTCTCAGCGTTTTTTTTTTCCCCAAAACACGACATTTTTTAAAGTTCAAAATGTCATCCTTGGTGCCTCACATTTCAGTATCTCTGTTATTGGCCCGTAGATAATCCGAACATAATAGAATATCTCCGACGCTCTATGATGTTCATAGTACATTTATTCGTGACATGTGCAGCACAGTGTATAAATGTGTATACCGGATAAAAGAGACGTACCGTAGTCTTACAAAAAAAAAGGCCAAATTATTACAATGAGCATTTTTGGACACCTTTGTCGACTTTTTTTGTTCGTTTTGTTTCAAAATTGGAGGACAGTAACAAAAAAAAAAAGCATCCCATCCTCATATTTTCTTACCCTGGCACTTTCATACTTATTTACCAAAGCGATTGTTTTCTCAGCTATAATACAATGCATACGGGCTTTTATTTTCTTTTTTTCCCATTTCCCCCACCCTTATTTTTTGTTTTTTTACACTGAAACATTGGTTACCGTTTTCAAATATCAGACCCCATTAACAAAATACTCGTCATAACAATAACAAATGTTGCAACAACTGTAAAAGCTCGAGCTTTCGAGATCGACAGTTTGTTTACGGCCATGAAAATAACGCAGACGACGATGAATAAATTAGACTTAGATGCACTCTGAAGCGGATTGGCTGGTGCAATCATGCCCTCTTGTGGACAAAAAAAATGTATGTTTTCATCTTGCTCCAGTCCTATTGCACAAGTTCTCTTCCAGCGTTTCAAATCCGGGTTGTTTTTCCACAAGTGCTGGCCAAAAAAAGGGTCAAACTCCTGTACAATGTCCCCCTTTTTTTGTTGTTGTTGTCCTCAATAAATACTCTCCCGTAACAAAAAAAAAGTAGATGAGAATATTTATCTTTTATAAAAGCGAAAACAAACTCCTCGACGCGAGTCAGCACCAAAATCTGGCGATAATTTGGGCGGAAAAGGGAAAATAAAACGGATGATGAATGGTATTAAATATTGGTATTCAAATGAAACCCAAATGGTAGAATGAGGATATTTGAAGCTGATTTTTTTTTTCTTAAAAAAAGCTTGTTTTTCCAGTTTGATGATGGAAAAAAATAGCAAAACGAGTGAAGTTTTTCCACCTCATTTGTCCTTTTTCTCCTCATGTCACGACTTTCCCAAGTGAAAGAGAACCTGGCAAATAATGGCGGCCACTCCGGCGTTCATGACGGAAGAAATGGAAATGTCTAACAATCTGCTTTCGTATAGCGCAAAGACGTTTTTGTTCCCCTCTACTTTGGCCATGGCTAATAGTCCTTTGGCGGCGCGGCACATCATGCTAACGCTAGGCGGCTCCGCGTGGGGTTGTCCCACGTGCAATAACCCGTGTGGGTGATGCTGGTACTGCGCCACGCCGATGCCGTCTTCCAGGAAGGCCACCAGATTTCCCACGCCGCCTTTTTGCGTGGCTATCACGCGGGCCGCCGCCGGGTCTCCCTGCGCCAGGTGGGACGCGATGGCCACCGCCATTTCCCGGTAGACTTGGGTTTTCCTCTGCCCGACGTAGCGGACCAGCACCGTGAAGAGTTTCTCCTGCCGGCTGAGAGGGGGCGTGGCCAGGAGGAGATCCACGTTCCCTTCCTGGATGCTGAGCTTGCAAAGGCACTCCAGGACCAGACGTTGGGGGGTCAGCTGGGAGCGGGACGGCGCCGACGGGAAGGGGTCTTGGGCTTCGGCGGAGGGGCAGACCATCCAGTGGAGGAGGCCGTCCAAGACCGGGAGGCAGACCGTGTCGGCGTAGGCCGAGAGATCCAGCTGGCCCGAGATGTTAGCTAGCGTTACCATGGCGTTCTCTCTCAGCTGGTTAAGACACTCCCACCACCACTCGCATTTAGCGCCGGACAGCGGCCCCCCGTCCCGGCGCTCGTCTCTTTGGTAGGCGGGGCCGGTTCTGGTCCTCTCCGGGTGTCGGTGGTGGAGGAGCAGGAGTCGGCCCAGGAGGAGAACCAGGGCGGGGTGTCGCGACATGGCGCCGTCGTTACCCGGGACGAAGGACAGGCCTCGGACCACGTTGGAGACGCAGAGGCAGCGTTTGGACAGGGCGTCCTGCCAGGCGGCGTTGGCCGACAGCGGGGATTGGTCGGCGCAGCGCGCTTCGTCCTCCAGCAGGGTGATGCCGTCGCCCTGACCGTCCGGGTCCGGGTGCACCCTGAAGGGGTAGGACGGCAGGGAGCGGGCCGGGTGGGCGTCCGAGAGGGCGTCGACTCGGGCGCAGAGGATGTCGTCGATGGTGGCGGAGATGCTAGTCCGCGGGGGTTCTTCCTGGTGGTGGTTTTCGGGTGGTTCGGCGGAGTCGAGGTCCGGGTCGCCGCGGGGTTCGAAGTAGGTCTGGATGTGCGCCGTGGTGTCGCCGCCGCCGGCTTGCCAGTGAAGGAGTCCGCTGATTAAGCGGTCCGCCGAGTCGTCGCGGTCTGGACTCGCGTCGTCCGCGTCCACGATGCTAATGGGGAACTTGTCGTATTTGCTAGCTTGTCTGGGCTTCGGTTCCGGTTCGGCGACTTCCCATTTCTCTACTTTGTCGTCCTTTTTCAAGCTCTCATCGGGTGCGTCCTTCTCGTTCGTGGCGGAAGGACAGTCCTTCGAAGGATTTCCGGCGATGGACCCACTTTCCGTTTCGTTGTCCAAAATGGCTTCTTCCTCAGCGGGGTCCGACGAGCCGTCCTTTACCGTCGTCCCGATCTCAAACTCTTTCAGGATGCCGAAGATCTCAATCAGGCAACGGCGGAAGTACTCCACGATGAGTTCCAGGAAGCCCGGTAGCTAGAAGGACAGAAAATAAGAGACCGTAGGAATCTTGCATTTTGGGCTTTGGCGGACATGAGCAAAGTTACCTGGGAGAGGTTAAACGAGGCGACGGTGCTGTCGTCAAAAAGCAGAATGTTGATGGTGTCAAGCGCCCACGTGCTCTCTGCTAATAGGCCGGATTTAAGAGACATCATGACACGCCACGCCTCGGGTGTCCCTGGGACAAAAAAAAAAACACAAAAGAAAAGTTGTCACGTGAAGCCAGTCGAGTGTTCCGGAAATCGGGGACCGATCGCGTGCTTCGGGTTCGATCTCAGCATTTGCGTGTTCTCCCAGGGTTTATTAGCAACTGCATAAGAATGTTGTCAAAAGTATTGTTTTTTTTCCACTTTAAAAGTGGTGAAATTACTAAAATAAAAGACACCCATTTACATGTATTTTGACTTTTAAATTCGGAGTATGGCTCGCAAGGAATAACATTAGAAAATATGAATTGTTTATGGCTCTCTTCGTCAAAAAGGTTCCCGACCCCTGATCTAAAACAATGTTTATTTTAGTTTTTTTATTTTTAGATTTTACAAAATGATTTTTGAACTAAAAACAGAAAAAAATGGATTAAAAAATGCCAATTATTGATTTAAAAGGGGGAAAATCAGGAAATTGAATATACATCTATACTCTTCATTTTAATTTGATCCTAAAACAGAAAGTCGGCACTCATCATTTACTTTCCCGGGCCACACAAAATGATGCGGCGGACCAGATTTGGCCCACGGGCCGCCACTTTAACACATGTGCACTAGATGAATCAATCAACTCGATTTCATGTGGGCTGGACCATTTTAGATATAATATTTAGATTTTTTTTAAATAAATGGATTAAAAGCGCTGAATATTCAGTTTTTTATAGATCTAAAACAAGGTTTATATTAGCTTTTTTTAAATATATTTTTAGATTTTACAAAATGATTTTTGAACTAAAAACAGAAAAAAATGGATTAAAAAATGACAATTATTGATTTAAAAAGGGGGAAAATCAGGAAATTGAATATACATCTATACTCTTCATTTTAATTTGATCCTAAAATAGAAAGTCGGCACTCATCATTTACTTTCCTGGGCCACACAAAATGATACGGTGGGCCAGATTTGGCCCCCGGGCCACCACTTTGACACATGTGCGATAGGCATTGCTTGTCTCACCGGTATCCTTTGAGGTAAGCTTGCGTCGAGGCCTGAGGACCGGCATGGTGCCCTCCACCGATCCCGGCGGGTAGTTGAGGTCCCTCCTCAGGTTGTGGGGGAACTGAGCCGGACCTGCGCACCCCTGAGAAGCCACGACGGGCATCCCGGGCTTGGACATTTTCATGGCCGACAGGAAAGCCGCTTTGCTCGGCGACACCCGAGACTCCAAGGAACGCTGGAAAGCTCCCGGACTTGGCACCCTGGGTAGGTGGTTCGCCATGGACGCCGCCGCGTTGGCGTAAGAAGACTGCGGGTGGCGCGAGGAAAACGACGACGACACGTAAGGAGACTGCCGGTGCCACTGATCCGGTCCCGGCCTTCCGTCCCCGTCTTCCCTGCCGACGTAAATCTGTCGGTTGGGGTAAGGATAAGCCACGTCTGTCCTGGACGGCCAAATGTTGGGGCCGTCACCCCCGGCGGACATCATGCCGTGTTGGCTCGGGATGGAAGACGGGATTCGATCCCGAGCGTACGGGTAGGGGAACTGTCCTTGGATGGATCTGGGATCCGGACCCGAATAGCCCCCGCCGCCGTAGTGGTTGTAAATGTCGGCTTGGTGGTTGGAGTACTGGACGGCGTACATCTCGCTCTCGTGGCGTTTTGGCGGGGGGCCGCCGTACATGCCGTCCATTGGTCGTTTGTAGCCCTGCCGGAACGATTAAGAAGTCGTTAGCGGGATTGTTTCGACCAGGGGTGCTCAAACTTTGCCAGATTTAGCCTTTTTTGGGGGGGGGGGCCCTGACAAAGTTATTGTATGCTGATGATATATACAGACGCTCCCCTACTTACGAACGAGTTACGTTCCAAGCGATTGTTCATAAGTTGAATTTGTTCATAAGTTGATTCAGTGCTATATTTTGTATCACGCATTGGTTTGTACTGAAAAAACATTTAATAAAATGGAGAGTTTTATGGTTTCAATTATTTAAAAAAAAGTGTGATAAATGCAACTTTAAGGAATAATATTGACTGAAAGAAAAAGATGGTTCTTAAAATATAAGATTCAAAAGAGAATTAATTCCTTTGGTGTATTTAAAGTACTGAATTTATGGGAGTTTAGTCAATGAAGAGGGAATATATATATATATATATATATATATATATATATATATATATATATATATATATATATATATATATATATATATATATATATATATATATATATATATATATATATATATATATATATATATAAGTCACATTTTTGGGAAGGCATTTTTTATGATCATATTGAGTCAATGAAGAGGGAAAATATATATAAGTTGCATTTTTGGGAGGGCATTTTTTTTAATATGATCATAAACCAAAAATTAAAGTAACCATAGTAAATTGGAGGTCAGGCTAAATAGGCATTTGCTAACAAAATTCCAATTTCAAATAAATATGCTGCCTACAAGCAACAAATAAATTATATAAATCATTTTTTTGGGAATCGGGTGGAAAAGTGTTTTTTTATGTTTATTTTTGGTGGGCCATAAAGTACCAAAATAGTACGTACGAAGGTATTTGTCAAAAGAAACACATTTTAGAGTGCTTGGAATTGAAAGAAATATTATTATGCTTTTATGTTTTTTTTAATGATAAAAAAATGTCCTTACAAAAAAGGAACTTTTGTGATATGTTGCTAAATATTAATAAAAAGCACGCGTCACACCTGTTGCTGTTGATACATCCCAGAAGGATGCATTCCATATGGCATGCCAGGAAACTGCGCACTGTAGCCGTCATGTCTTTAAAATAATTTTAAAAAAAGATAAAATGTCAATATTTGTAAACACACGCGGCAAAAAAATAAATAAATAAATCAAGGCACGATTCTGACCTCTGCTGCGCCGGGTATCTGCTGGAAGAATACAGCCCCCCCTCACTGTGAGGTGGGATGCTGTTCTGACTACCAGGGGGCCCCATGCCCCCTTCCATTCCCATCAGGTGGTCCGGTCTGGAGGGAGAAACAACAGTTGAGCCTTCACGTCCCTCTAAAGGGGGACGGACGACGACGGTGGAGTTGTGGTCCGGGTCGGAATGGTCACCTTCTGTCGTAGCCCGGTCTGTACTGCGAGTATTGCGAGCGCTGACTCATGCTGACGGCCGTGGGGGGCCGGCCGTACATGTCCTGCGCCCCTCCGGGGGGGATCTGGTGGGGCAGGTAGGGATCGGCGCCTGCCACTACCACAGAGAATACACAGTCACTTTTACACTTAATTCATGTTGGGGGCTTATCTATGTCTTATTTATTATGTTGACTATGTATCCATTTATTCCTTATATATTATTTATCTGTTTGTTTGTAGTTGTTGTTATTTGTGCACTTCCCTACTTAGTTATGTTGTTGATTACTTATGTTGACTACTTATTTATTACTTATTTATTTATTAATTTATTATTTATTTATGCTTTATCTCTTTGTTTGTTCTTGCTATTTGTTCACTTCCCTACTTATTTATGTTGTTGACTACTTATTTATTTATTGATTATTTATCTGTTTGTTTGTTGTTGTAATTTGTGCATATCCCTAATTTATGTTGACTACTTATTTATTTATTACTTGTTTATTGATTATTTATCTGTTTGTTGTTGTTATTTGTACACTTCCCTATTTATTTATGCTATTGAGTACTTATGTTGACAACTTATTTATTACTTATTTAATTATTTATTAATGCTTTATCTGTTCTTTTGTTCTTCATATTTGCGCACTACCCTACTTATTCTACGTATTGATGTTGTTGACTACTTATTTATTTATTATTATTTATTCATGCTTTATCTCTTTGTTTGTTGTTGTTATTTGTGCACTTCCCTACTTATGTAGTTGACCACTTATTTATTGATTATTTATTTATTATGATTTATTCATGCTTTATCTCTTTGTTTGTTTGTTGTTATTTGTACACTTTGCTACTTATTTATTCATGTTGCTGACTACTTATTTATCCATGACTTATTTATTTATTGCAATTATTTATTGATTACTTATCAGTTCATTTGTTTGTTGTTATTTGTGCACTTGCCTACTTATTTATCTTGTTATCTTACTTATTTATTGATTATTTATTTGTCTGTTTGTTGTTGTAATTATTTGTGCACTTTGTGGTAAAGCTTTAAATCTCGTGACACTTGTATAATGACAATAAAACCATTCAATTCCAAGTTACATTTTTGTTGATGAGGCCTGTTTTAGCCAGCTGGGGGCAGCAGCTCATCGCAAATATTCCGCTTTTCAACGCGCTCATAGTATGCGAGTGTTTGTTGGCATCCAACAACCACGGCAGTTTCTTCTTCTTCTGAACTCTTATTTAGATTCATGGCTTTAAATACGCCATTAAAACAAAAAAAAACAATTATTGATCCTTATTTGGATTTGACATCGTTGTCGCTATCTATTCTCATTATTTTGTTGTGTTAGTAATATTCCATTTTTTTGGTCAAATTCAAAACTTTTAACAATAAAAACGGACTTCATCACGACGTGACGGTCATTGACGCTTTGTGTTAGTCCAACTCACTCTTCCTCATGCCAGCGAAGGGGTCCTTGGCATCGTACTGCATCCTCATCATCACGTCGGGCACGGCCAGGCCTTGCTGGTACGACGCCGATGGCGGCAGCGGGGCCACCCGCTTCTGGAAGGCCGGGTCGCTGACGTCCGAGAAGGGATCCTGCACGCTTACACTGCTCCTGGAACGAGGTGGGCGGGAATAAATCAACAAAAAAAAAAAAAATATTCACCTATTTCAATGCAAATAAAAAAAACGTTGTACATTCGGATCAACTTATTTCACCTATTTCAATGCAAAAAAACATCGTCTTATATTCGGATCAACTTATTTCACCTATTTCAATGCAAAAAAAAAAAAATCAGTCTTATATTCGGATCAACTTATTCCACCTGTTTCAATGCAAACAAAAAAACATTGTCTTATATTCGGATTAACTTATTTCACCTATTTCAATGCAAAAAAACATCGTCTTATATTAGGATCAACTTATTTCACCTATTTCAATGCAAAAAAAACCCTCATTCGGATTAATTTATTTCACCTATCTCAATGCAAAAAAAGGTCTTATATTAGGGTCAACTTATTTCACCTATTTCAATGCAAAAAAAACATCGTCTTACACTCAGATCAACTTATTTCACCTATTTCAATGCAAAAAAACATCGTCTTATATTCGGATCAACTTATTTCACCTATTTCAATGCAAAAAAAAGTCTTCTATTCGGATCAACTTATTTCACCGATTTCAATGCAAAAAACATCCTCATACTCAGATCAACTTATTTCACCTATTTCAATGCAAAAAAAACATCGTCTTATACTCAGATCAACTTATTTCACCTATTTCAATGCAAAAAAGTCTTATATTCGGGTCAATACTATAGCATTGGTTGAAGTATGAATTCCGCTACCTGTTTGGAGGCATAGGTGTGCTCTGACCGAGGGGCGTGGTCGCACGGGTGGGCGTCAAGCGGTCCCCTGCACCTTCGGCCGTGGAGCTGCCGCCCGAAGATTGTGGCGTTTGCGGACCTTGGAGCGAACCGCCTGAATTGGCTAGAAAATTGGGACATTTGTGTTATTTATGACTGTTGTGATACAAAGAAAATGTGCGTACTATTACTGGAAGTCCTATTTTGGGGCAGCGTCCTATATCCTCCTGTACCGAGGTTCTTTTAGAGAGAACACTTTGGAATGAGGGCCAAAAAGCTGGCAGTAATGACCTACATGAGAAGTGAGCTGGAGCAAACAACCCGCATATGGGCATCCGGAGATGGGATGAAACTTGGCTCTTAACGAGCGGGCCGAAGGGTGGATAAAACAGCCGACATCTAGCATATTTTACACACTATAAATCGCACTTTTATTCCGAGTTTGGCTGGTCTGGCTCTTTTTTGTTGTTTTTAAAGGCCAAAGTTAACAGAAAAAATGGATATCTTAACAGAACAGTGTTTTCTTGGAAATTATCTAGCACCCCGACACTTTTGGGGTCCAAGTAGTCTGGAAAAGAGTTGCCTGGTGGGTGAATTGAAGATTTCAAATCGATAGTTTTATTGTGGGTTGTAATTACATAGTTTTATATTTTTAAGCTAGAAGCGTTAGCGTGCTATTTTTTTCCCTTAAATTCTAAAGTTTTTTTTACACATTTTGTCCCATTCCTGAGCCACATAATAAGTGACATAACTATGAAAGTTGAACTTTCTCGGCAATTGTTTTGGATTATTCTGACTTTGACGTTAAAAATTGAGATGAACAAAATGCAAATAATGAACCTACCACGTTATTAACGCCATCATTCTGTCAATTCTCGCTACAAATCTGCAAATTTGCGACGTAACCCAAGCCTACAAAAGCGCCAGGTACAAATTCCCTTAAACGAGTGGTTACAAAACGAAGACCTTTGCGCTGAAAAGATGACAAAGACAAACAGAGAATATGAAAACAGCCTAATGAGCATTTAGCGCAAGAATCCCTCCACGGGAACGGCCTCGGTGGCCTATTAGCGCACCGCACGTTTCCGCTCGGAGACAGAAAAAAACACGACTAAAGCGTTAAAAATTCATACTCCATCTAAATTATTAAACGACGTCCCAGACGAAATAGACGGAGAGATGCTTACGCCATGGCGACGCCAGGTAAAAGCGTCAAGGACGTTCGCGTGTAAATAATGGCCGCTTCGACCCAGGTCGACCCATCCTTCAAAATAAAACACGGCCATGGGTGTCATAAAGCTCAAGACCGTGAACTCAAGCGCCCTTTTGCTCCACATTTGCAGGGAGGAGAATGACATTGCGAGTGACATCATCCGCCGGGATGGGGGCGGAGGGGAGGGGCTACCGGGGGGGGGGGGGGGGGGGGGAGATGGGGGAGAGCCCATTTTGTGAATGAAAGGTGACGGGGAGGTTAGCTTTGTTTACCTTCTCCGTTCCAGCCCTCATTAATCACTCCTTGGTACACATGCTTGCTACCTGGACTAGCCAAACACGGAATACCCCCCCGCCGCCGCCCCCCGCAAGTGTCAGGTCTATAAATAGACTGGCACGGTCTGTGGAGGGCTGGCTGATGTAAAAAAAAAAAGGGGGTAATTAGACCAGGGTGTCAAAAGTACCACCCGCTGGCCTGTTTTATTGGCTGGATTATGAAAATATGAGTGAAGATGGACTGAACAAGAAGTACTAGATAGGAAATTAAAAAACAAATGTCCTTTAAACATAATGTGGTTCTTATGAGCTAACGTTCATATTTTGCTTCTTCTGAGCTACAGTTCAAATGTCAGTTCTTCTGCGCGATCGTTCAGATTTTGCTTCTCATTAGCTACCATTCATCAAATATTTCATCTTCTGAGCTACTGTTCAGATTTCGGTTTTTCTGATGACAGTTCAAATTTAGTTTTTTTTTAGCGACCCTTCTAATTTTGCTTATCTGAGCTACTGTTCAAATTTCAGTTCTTCTGAGCGACCATTCAAATTTCAGTTCTTCTGAGCGACCGTTCAAATTTTGCTACATTGTCGCACTCGCGAAAACGAAACACAGGGTTGTCCAGTGATTCCGAAAAACTTTCCACAGATTTTACATTGGGTCGTTTGCAAAAAAAAAAAAAACTGCACCGCACCAAAAAAGTCCTCACCAAACGTAGTATTTTCGCAAGGACCAAATAACGTGAACTATGCATACATTGCAAGACCAATGAGATCTTGATGAGACGGCTTGCAAGAAGATCCCCACCTTGTGGACTTCCTGTGTGTGGCTCCAATTGTTTTTTACCTAGGTCTACAATGTCTTCTGTGTCTGTGCTACCTACTGTCTTGCTACTGCAACCAAGGGAATTTCCCGAATACGGTCTGAAATAAAATTCTAATCTAAGAAAGGAAGAAGGCTTACCAGGCGAGGGCGGCTGGATCTTGGTCTGCTTCCTGCTGTCCCCAGCAGCCATGTTTCCACTTCCACTTCCGCTGCTGCTACTACTGCTGTTGCTGCTTTCTGCCGGTGGCTCCTCCCCCCTCTCCATCTTACACTCGTAGGCAAACAGGTACTGGATGTAGTGCTTCTTCAGCGAGCTGGCGGAGCTGCTGGAGGTTCCCACGCTCAGCGTGGTGGACAGTTCGCGCCATTTCTTGTTTTTGTTTACCTGTGCCAGGTAAAAAAAATGTCAGCTTTTGTACTGCAACTACTAAGAATTTATATCCAATGTTTTGTTTCTTTCTCCAAAGAAATGTTAACAATTTGTGTTAGCAGGCTCACGATAATGAGAATGAAAAAAGCCATTTTCTTTCCCTTTGTTATTTGTTTTGAAACACGCCCCCGATGCTAACAAGCGTTACCATGGCGAGGCCTCCAATCTCCCGAACGGCCATGTAGAATTTCCAGAGATCCAGAGGCTTCTTCCCCACGATTGGAAGCTGCAAAACGGGACTTCCCCTCTCCTCCATGAAGGACAGATAACGGTCCACCCAGTTGCGCCTCTCGGGTTCCCCGCCCAGCTCGTAGAGCCGCGAGATTCGCTCGGCGCCGGACGTTGACGAGAGGGGATTGGCTTTCTGGCAAAAAGATGGAGAAATGTCACGTTCAGATTCTTTCTAATGATATTATAATACTTCATTTAATCCAGTTAGTTTATTTGGACCTTCTAAAACACGTTTCTTATTTAAAAGACGGCAGTTCTAATGTGGTTGGGACGGTGAAGTGGTTAGCGTACATGTTTCTAAGTGGCGGCCGGCGGCCAAATCTGGCACGGCGTATCATTTTGTGTGGCCCGGTGAAGTAAATGAGTGCCGACTTTCTGTTTTAGGATCAAATTCAAATGAAGAGTATAGATGTATATTAAATTACCTGATTTTTCCCCTTTTAAATCAATACTTGTCATTTTTTAATCCATTTTTTTCTGTTTCTAGTTCAAAAATTATTTTGTAAAATCAAAAAATATTTAAAGAAAAAAGCTAAAATAAACATTGTTTTAGATCTATAAGAAACTGAATATTCAGGGCTTTTAATCCAGTTCTTTTAATCAATTTTAAAAAAAAATCCAAATATTATATCTAAAATGGTCCAGCCCACGTTGACGTTAAAGTGGCCTGCGAACCAACCCGAGTCTGACACCCTTGGGTTAGTGCGTCGGCCGCAGTTTTGGGGTCGTGGGTTCGATTCCAGGTGGGTTCTCACTGTGTGGAGTTTGCCTATTCTCCCCGGGTTTTCTCCGGGTACTCCGGTTTCCTCCCACATCCCCCCAAAAATCATGCTGGGCTAAAATTAGATATATATAAATCATTGTATACTATATCGGCCCAGTGTGTGAGTGGTTAGCCTGTCGGGCTCACAGTTCTGGGGTCGTGGGTTCGATTCCAGGTGGGTTCTCACTGTGTGGAGTTTGCATGTTCTCCTGGGCTTGCGTGGGTTTTCGCCAGGTACTCCGGTTTCCTCCCACAGACCAAAAACATGCATGCTAGGCTAGCTGATTGAATACGGTAAATTGCTCCTAGTTATGACTTGAGCGTGAATGGTTGTCCTGCGATTGGCTGGTCACCGGGGTGTCCCTCACCTTGTGCCTGTAATTAGGTGGGATGGCTCCAACACCCCCCGCAACCCTTGAAGATAAGCATTTCAGAACATAAATGAGTTCCAACATGGATAGCGCAGAAGTCTATCTCCGAACTGCGAGTCCAATGCGCTAACCACTCAGTTAGCTGCCCTATTTAGCATTTGACCGCTAATTTTCACTCTTCCCCATTGGCCAGTGTAGTTTACCGGGTCCATCCAGTCGTATTTGAAACCTACTGGGCTGGGAGGGGCCTTGACGGGCCAAGGAGGGCTGCTTATGCTGTCGCTATCGTCTCCGTGGTAGGACGACAAGCTAGCCGGGCTGGGGGACAGCGGCGAGGGGACGGGAAGGGCGCCGCTGGGCGTGGCCGGTTGCGACGCATACTGCTGAGAGACGCCGCCGCTGTTGTTGGTCTGATTCTCTTGGATCTAGCGTGGACATAAAAAAAAAACAAGAAAAAAACAATCAAATATATGAAAAATTAGAGAGACAGGGTCGTGGCTTATATACATAGAAAAGAAATGAACCAAAAAATGAAGGTAAACTGAGACCTTTTTAAAATGTGGTTAGATGGAATTTTTAACTAAGATTTGGGATACCATGTTATTTTGACATTTTGTCATTTATTTTTGAATATGCAGGATGATTGAAAAAAAAATTCGATGCCGGCACCCCCAGGAAAAATGGATTGATGTTTCTCGCCATCAATGGTAGGGACACATGCTCATTTTTAATGGCAATTATTGAGTTAAGATAAATTTAAAATAGGCCTTCGTATAATGCAAAATTATATCTAAATAGCAGTTAACAATATTTTGATCTACATTATTGAAATAAAGCTTGCAGAAAAAGTTGAGTGACAGCAATAAAAGTCAATAAAATAGCGCAATCCAGAGCAACAGCTGACTTATTAGCTTTATAGCTTTAATTGTGAAAAATATATCAATTCAATGCAAAAAACCTTATTGTTGACTTCGAAGCAGCATTTTTCTGCCAAATTATTTTTAAAATCAAATTTATAATTTGTTTTTAAAGGGCCCTGATCAATTTGAGTGTGTTTTTACAAATACAGACGCTCCCCTAATTACGAACATTCAACTTACGAACAACGGTACATACGAACATGTCTGCAAATTGCGTTTATGTCGAAAAATGTTCGTAACATCGATTTTGTATTTTTTTTCCCCGAGTAGTGCTTCTTTCCGCCGCTAATACCGACGCCTGGCGCTGTGAGGGCTCAGCTCACCCAGCATCTACCTTCTTCTGTCCAATTCGTTGCAATGCGGAAGTGCGTGAACGTATCTCCAGTGCGCAAAGATACTTTTTCATTTGTATCATTAAATATCTCGTGCATCCATTATTGAATATGGTTGGTAAAAAGCGAAAGGCTTCTATTGAGGGAGTTGCAAGGAAGAGGCAGGCCATTTCATTTGAAACGAGTGGCAATAATAACGAAGCTTGATGCGCGTTGCACGGGAATACAACTTGAATTGTTCGACCGTCAGTAACAGAAAGATCGAGCAGCAGGACCCAAATATTGAACGTTGCACAAAGTTTGCAAATCAATTGAATGATGCCATACAGTGCTACCGCATCATTTATGATGAAAAAAAGAAGAAAACTGTGCAATCGTCGTTAGATCGCTTCTTTCGGCCAGTTTCTAATACATAAATCTCTCTCTCTCTCTAAACACTACTGTACATATTCTCTCCATTTTATTAAATGTTTTTAGTACAAACCAATGTGTGTTACTTATACAAGCCTTAAACATACAAATGCACTTATATAAACCTTCAATATACTTATATAGGCCTTAAACATAAATTATAATACAAAATATAGCACTGAATCAACTTACAAACCAATTCAACTTATAAACAATCGCTCGGAACCTAACTCGTTCGTAAGTAGGGGAGCGTCTGTAACAGAAACCAGGCAAACGAGCCACAGTATATACAAAATATGATAAGTAGCAAAGATCAGCATGTATTTTGGCCGGGAGCCGCATGTGGCTCGAGAGCTATGTGATCGCCACCCCTGTTTTTTTTCTTGAAAACTGGAAATTTTGACAACAAATGACATTTTGGGGACCCTGGAGGAAAAATAAATATAATGAGCGTTACCTTTGGCTTGTGAGTGTCGTCATCGTCTTTCACGTCTGCTTTCATTTTCACATCCGGGCTCATCATGGTCCCGTCCCCGGACATCCCCACGGGTCCTTCGCGAAGGAAAAAGGGAAACATTTCATCAGCATTTGAACAAAATTGAAGAAAAGAAAAAATTAAATTAAGCAGTTTTGCCAAAAAGTTCCGTCACACCTCGTTTTTTTTACTTTTATTGCTATCGCGATTTCTCCAACAAACGAGAGTTTCTTTATGAGGCGTAAAAGGATCATTGGTGACGTGGTTATGACGTCACAGACGCCTCTTTTAAAGTTTCCCCCTTTTAAGTGGAGCAGCTAAAAATGGAATAATTGTAATAAAGAAACATTTCTCAAAGCTGGCAGCTCGAGTGCGCTCTTGTGATTTAGTCTGGACCAATCAAATAGCCAGTTTTTCCTTCAAAGCGGAGCCGCAATGCCAAGGGGGCGGAGCTTCAAAGCCTTTGGATTCGGGTAGAAGAGAAGCTCAAATTGTCAATTCATGGAAGAAGCTGTTAAATTTGTATAAAACAAAAGAAAAGGTCCTCGGAAGCAAGGCTTTTCCTTCTGTGCCGATAATCGTGATTTTTCACTTTTCCTAGCAAGAAACCTTGCTAATCTAATTTATTCAAGTTCCTCAAATATCAAACATTCTCATATTTCTGCAATAAAAGGCGCCAATTGATTCAATGAGAAAATGCGGAGAGGTGAAGGAAAATATTTATATATCTTTATTTTTAAATTTTACAAAATGCTTTAAGAACTGAAAAAAGAAAGAAAAAAATGGATTAAAATCAAAAGATCAAAAGCCCTAAATGTTTAGTCTCCTAATCATTTGTTTTTCATTCCAAAAGGAAACCAAATATTTTTAAAATTATGTTCAATAATAAAGTGGAAAACAGAAAATATGTATATATCTTTATTTTTAAACTTTACCAAATTCTTTTTAAACTAAAAACAAAAAGAAAAAAAATGATTAAAAATTGCAATTATTGATTTAAAAAGGTGAAAATCCGGAAATATAATCTTCATTTGAACTAAAACGGAAAATCGGCCCTCATGATTTACTTTCTCGGGCCAGAATTGGCCCCCGGGCCGCAACTTTGACACCTGTGTTCGAAACACTATTGCGGCAGGTCTTGGAACCTATTAACTCACGATAAACAATGTATAAATAATCGTGACTATTATTACTACTACTATTATTATACTACCTATTTATTTGTCTAAATTTTCTTTTTCTGTGTCTGTATTCTCGCCCTCTTGCTACTGTGACAATGAAATTTCCCGAATACGGCATGAATAAAGTTATCTAATCTAAAGTAGATTGTTGCTAAATGGATTTAGCCATCATACCTGAAGGTATCACGTTGTAGGCCGGTCCTTGTGCGTTGCCCATGGCTGAAACATTGTTGGCCGTGGGCCGGCTGTAGGGAACGATGGTGCTTGATTGGTTGTTGCTAGGTCCGTGATAGTTGCCCGGCCTACACAAAACAGGAACAGGTCTTTTTTTTAATCCATTCAGAGGAACAAGGTTTCAAATTTTCAGCAGTAACGAGAGAACAAATGTTACAGGAGGGACGGTATTGAGATAAGATGTTGTCGCTCTGACTTTTATCAATAAAGTATTATTTCTAGATATTTTATATTTTTAGGGGGTTAATTAAATCTTTAAAAAAATTTATTTAATTTTTTATAAAGGGGTGACCCATAAATTTTATTTATTTATTATTATAATTTTTATAAATAGGGGTGAACCTACTTCACGGTTTTCCATTGATTATTTTTATTATTATTTCTAGATATATATTTTTTACTGTAAAAAAAATTCTTATGATTAGTTGATTTTGAAGGCCACAAAAGTCAAGTTTTTGATTCGAGAACACAATTTAATGTCACGTGTAAAAAGGGCAAAAGACATTTAAACATCTACTACAGTTTGAATCATTTGAAATAGCTTATTATTGAAATTTACTCTATTTTTATGGTTCAGGGTTTGTGCATTTTACATTGGTGTTTACATGCTACCATGCATGTACTCTTCAAAATGCATCAAAATTAGATGTTTTTTAACTATGAACAAGACTTATGTTTAAATTTAAGCATGAATTTGAAACCCAATCTTCCCGATTCTGATCCTGGAAAAGTGATGTGACCGGGCTCAATTTCCAATCGCAAGATCGGATCTGGGAAATCTCTAACCCCTAAAGTACGGAAAAAAAGACAATAATACGCTGCAGGATTTTTGCCACCATGAAAAAAAAATCTATTTGGGTTTATGCCATTGAAAGACTCTCTCTCTGGCATGAGTCTCTTTTTCATACGGCGCGTAATGCTTCATGTTGGAAACGATACATTTACCCTAAGAGGCGGGATTGGCATGGTAAAGCGCCCCATAATCTCATCTCACAGATGTAATTAGTCATAGCGCACGGGCGATGATACATATGTAATCCCTCTGTTGGGGCGGGGGGGCTCCGTCAAAAAAAAAAAAAAAAAAAAAACACCAAGCACCAAAGCCACATCGATCTGGCCTTGATTCTCATTGGCTGCCGACCTGAACCCAAAAAAAGCCTCAAAAGAGTCAACACAAAAGTGTCATTTTTTGTTTTGGTGGCACGGTGCAAAAGTGGTTAGCATGTCTGCTTCATGGTTCTGAGTTGAGGGTCGGTGGGTGTGGAGTTTGTGGGTTTTCTCCGGGTACTCCGGTTTCCTCCCACATCCTCAAAACATGGATGGGAAGGTGGTTGATCACCTTGTGATTGGCTGGCGAATGCTAAACTAAATTTGTTTGGACGTCTGTGAATGAAATTCAAGAAAAATAAATAAACCGTATCGTGCATAAAACTTGAAAAAACTCACTTGTGCCTGCCATTACTGGCTCAGGGCGCCGCCATCTTCCCGTAGTTAAACGTGCTCTGATTGGCCAGACACGAGTATCCTTGATATAATTGTTAAGGTTGATCGAATTAAAATATTAGCCTTGATACCTGCGTAATGTGTATCTCATGCGCTTATTACACCCAGAGACTTGGTGAAAACTAGACCGCTACGGAGACATTTCCTGGTTGCACTGCTCACCTGACTTCTTTTTTTGCGACAATTTTTCTTAAGATTTTCCCTTCCAAGTAACACATTTGTACTCACTATTAAAACCATGAATATGGAGGTGAAAATTATGAATCATAGGGCGGCTTATAAGAGAGAAATTGTAAAATTCAACTATTTTAAGGCAATTTTAAGGGTACGGCTTATGCGTGGGGGCGGCTTATATGCGAGAAAATACGGTAAATATGCTTTTTTGGGTGATTTATAGTCAGAAAATTTCACTAGCAAAAGTGTGGACATGTTTCTAACTCAATACCAGTTATAAAATTATATTTTTCATTTTAGCCAAATTACTTAAATCCCATTGTTTCCAGTTCTATCAAAAAAGGAGACCCGGTTTCATTTGGACGGTCAACCGGCAAAATAAAAAACAAGAATGCTTGGAAGCTTTTGACTGTTTCGCTCTCCCATTATGACTAATTCGCGTCATAAAAAAAAAAACGCCATTAGCGAGCGCTTGATGGAGGCGCCGCGCAGTGTTTAATCACACTTAAAATATGCATGGGCTACCATCAGGGAAGGGAAAAATGAGCAAAACAAATTCATCTTGCTCTTAGCCACCTTTTGCACCAACATGGGAAAAATCAAATCTTGTGAGCAGTACAACCAGGAAGTGTGTCCATTGTGGTCTAGTTTAACAGGTAAGAGCGAGCAATGGCAGGCACAAGTACATTTTTTCATGTTTTATGCAAAATACGGTTTTATTTTCTTCCTTAAATTTTATCTATGGATGTCAAAATAAATTTTGTTTAGCGTTTTATCTGTTTATCTTTTCTCTATTTCGAAATAAATGACCGCATTGTCTTTGTCACCTTGTAGTTTTGTGCACACCAAGTCTAATTTGTACGCATATAAGCCGTACCCTCTCATTTTTTTGAGTTACATGGCTTATATGCGAGAAAATACAGTATGATAAAAGTTTGGGGTCGGTACGTTCCCGTTAATGGTTATTTCCTGATATGACGACACAGATATCCTCTACACGTGGCTCAGGAAAACTTAAGGTGCAACGAAAAAACTGAAAAACAAATTAGCTTAGCATGCACATTTTTGGGATGAAACCAGAGTCCCTGTAGAAAACCCACCCAAGCCCGGGGAGAACATGCCAACTCCACACAGTGAGGACCCACCTGGGATCGAACCCTGGACCCAGAAATGCGAGGCCGACACACTAACCGCTCATCCGCCGAGTTTTATTCAATGCGGGAGCACGGAGAGGGACGGGAACAGGCTGAATAAGCTGGTCAGGAGGGCCAGCTCTGTTCTGGGCTGTCCTTTGGACTCTGTGGAGGAAGTGGGAGAGCAGAGGATGCTGACCAGGATGATGTCCATCATGGACAGCACCTCCCACCCCCTGCATGAGTCTGTGGAGTCCCTCCGAAGCTCTTTCAGCAATAGACTGCTGTACCCTCATTGCAGGAAGGAGTGCTTCCGCAGATCCTTCCTCCCATCAGCTGTCAGGCTCTTTAACAAAACAAATGGCTGAGTGTTAAGACCTACCGTATGCATGCATGGACATCTATGTACATGTATGTATATATGTGGTTATATATGTATGTGTATGTACACGTATGTGTGTATGTATGTGTATATATGTATATATGTAGAAACAGGAAACGCATTTTAGACATAAATAGATAGGTAATAAGCAATTTCATAAATAAATACATAAATAAGCATGTTGCTGAAATACATATATATACATATACATATATACATATACATATATACATATATATATATATATGTATATACATACATACATTTATTTAAGCAACACGCTTATATATTTATTCATGTATTTATTTATTAACTTACTTATTACCTATCTATTTATGTCTAAAATGCCTTTCCTATTTTTGCATCCTCACCCTCTTGCTACTGTGACAACAAAATTTCCCGAACACGGGATGAATAAAGTTATCCAATCCAATCCAAGTTAGTTTATATTTTGCTTGCATAAAATCAAACCGTCAACACAATTGTGAGCAAAACAGGATGTGAAGGACAGTGGGGCACTTTGACACCGTGGGGTAGCTAGTGCACATGTGTGCATGTCAGAGTATGTTGGAGCCCGTCCTTGCATGGCTACATGGGGGGTGTGCGCTGTTGCCAAGGGATCGCCATGGTTACCAGGCACCGGCCAGCCGTCGAGTCCATTTTTCTCGAAGCGGACTCGCCTTGAATCCTTCCTGGGTGGTGACAGGCCGAGGCGAAGCCTCCCAGCGCTGCTAACTGGACGAGACAGCGCAAGCACTGGGACGGCGAGGAGTGTCAAGATGGAAAGGCATCGATCCGTTGCTCGTGGGTGAGTGTGGAAATGTGTATGTATGTGTGTGTGTGAGAGAGTGTGGCGAAAAGTGTCAGAAAAAGAAAGTTGCCTGATGGGCTGAAGGCGATGGATTATATATGGAGCCTATGTGTTGTCAGGGCAGGCCGGCATCCTGGCTTCTATTCAAAAATGAATGACTCGCACGCACACAAAACGATTGAAATTGTACGATAAAAATAATTAGGAGAATGTGTATGACTCGATGGGAGGAGAGTACGGGGACGAACGAGGATTTGTTGTGTTTATCGTGCGACGAGTTGGAAGACGAAATTGAAAGCGGGTCGTGATTTTATCGTGCAAGTTTGCTTGAAAAATGATTCATTTATTTTAGTATTAATTTCAGACGATAATTAAATAAATAGATAAATAATTTAAAAAAATAATATATAAATAGGTGAATAAATCAATAAAGAAATAGATAAATAAATAATTTAAAAAATAAAGATATAAATAAGTGACTAAATAAACAGATAATAGATAAATAAATAATTTAAAAAATAAAGATATAAATAAGTGACTAAATAAACAAATAATTAAATTATTTAAAAAATAAAGATAAAAATAAGTGAATAAATAAACATAAATAAATAATTTTAAAAATAAAAATAAGTGAATAAATAAACATAAATAAATAAATAATTAAAAAAATAAAGCTATAAATAAGTGAATAAATAAAACAGAAATAAATTTAAACAATTTTTATGTTCTCCCCAGGTTTGCGTGGGCTTTCTCCGGGTACTTCAGTTTCCTCCGAAATTACCAAAAACATGCAACTAGGCTAAACGCACGCTATATATTCCCTAGCTATGACTGCGATTGATTGTTTAGTCTCATACCCTGCCATTGGCCATCCAAACAATTTAGAGTGTCCCCCTGGGATAAGGCCTTAGCACCCCCCGCGACCCAACGATTCGGCAAACGAATGAACGAATAAAAAGAAAAGGACCGAGAGTCGCGACTCCGCAAAGTCCAATCTACGGAATCGAATCAAGCACCCCCTGAGGTGAGCAAGACTTTAACGCACGGGCTTGGGAAACCGGCACAAAATGGATCCCTGCGCACACCTGCGCACAAATCAAGACGGCTTTTAACATATTAAATCCAGGCATCTCTTCAGCAAAGTCAACTCCGCCACCCCCAAAACATCAAAGAGCGGAGGATGGATGGAGGAGAAGCCATTTATTTTGCCCGTCTAATGAAAAGCCAGCGTGCCAAGACCGCCAGCGACAAAGTGCCAGCGGCAGGAATCCTGACATTCAAACGCCGCTCTTATTTATTTAGGAAATTTACTTACTAAGGAGGTCAGAAATGAATTATTTGGCAAGGATTTGCCCGAGAGAAATTCTCCTCCACATTTTCTCCCCTCTGCAATTTCGCTTTGATTTACAGCTTTTTTTTTTCTTCTCTAAGCGTTGCTCTTCTTCTACTAAGTGCTTATTTTTCGACAGCGCCCTTTCCTCTCGCTCCAGGAATTTTTGTAGAGTGTCGCCGGCGGCGCTGAAAGTCGTTCCAAAAAGGCATTTTTTGTACTTAGAAGACGCCGCCAAGAAAAGCTTATACCTTTTAATACGTTCAGCTGCTTCCTGGCCCCTTTAAAAAAATAGATTTTGTGTTTATATAGATGTATTTTTTTTTACTTTGGCAGGCAGATGTCATCTGTGTTAGGCTAAAAAAAAAACGACAATAAAAATATGTTAGAGAACTGATTTGGGGTAATTTGGAGCCCTGACCTATAAAATGATACTACAGTATTGTTTTTTTGTCTTTATAATTTTATTTTTTTCTTTGGCAGGCAGATTAAACTAATTCTGTATTAGACTAAAAACAATAATAAACTGGCAAGATCCTGATTTTGAGATATTTGGATGCTCCGACTTTAAAAAATGACGTATCACGCTAAAAGAAACAGCTATAAAAATCTGTTAGTACTTTTTGGGGGTAATTTGGAAGCCTTAACTTAAAAAAATGAAATTAATTTTTGTCTTTATAAAACTTTTTCTTTCAATTTTGGCAGGCAAATGTGATGTGTATCAAATATTGTATTAATAAAAACTGTTACAGAACTGATAAGATCCTGATTTTGAGTTATTTGGATGCTCCGACTTTAAAAAATGATGTATTACGCAAAAAAACAGCAATAAAATCTGTTGCAGAACTTTTTTGGGGTAATTTGGAAGCCCTGACATAAAAATGAAATTTATCTTTATAAAACTTTTTTTTCAATTTTGGCAGACAAATGTGATCTATATTAAATATTGCATTAATAAAAACTGTTACAGAACTGATACGATGTTGATTGGGAGTAATTGGGATGCCCTGACTTTTAAAAAATGATATTATTTTTTGTCTTTTTCCCCCACTTTGACAGCCAGATGTCATCTGTATTACGCAAAAAAAAAATAGCAATAAAAATCTGTTACAGTACTTTTTGGGGGTAATTTGGAAGCCCTGACATTAAAAAAATGACATTATTTTTTGTATTTATAAAACTTTTTTTTCAATTTTGGCAGGCAGATGTGATCTGTATTAAATATCGCATTAATAAAAACGGTTACAGAACTGATAAGATGTTGATTGGGAGTAATTTGAAGGCCCTGACTTAATAGAAATGATATTCATTTTTGTCTTTTATAAACTTCTTTTATACTTTGGCATCTCCATTAGACAAAAAAAACAACAATAAAAAATGACTAGATGCTGATTTTGGCTGATTTGAAGGCCCTGACTGATCAAATGATATTTTTTTGTATTTTATCCTATCGCACCACATTTTCACGTATGATCTAAATCTATAGAAAGAAGTAAACAAGAGGTTTCCTTCTGAAATAAATCTTTAGAGACGCGAGCGCTTTGAAGCCATAACCATATACGACTTTCGGGTATTATTTTTCCATCGGGCCTGAATATAAATGTAGTGTTTGCAATGTGGGATGGCGTGTGTGTGTCGGTGTGAATGTCGGTGTGTATGGGGGTGTAAACTCCCACTGAACCCACCCAAGGGAACCTGTTCAAACATGGCCACCTTGAAAGAAGGAGGGCGCTTTCCTTCAGTTGATTTTCTAAAACTGCGCATCTGGAGGTAAAAATGACATTTTGGAGGACTTTCTATTTTGATGTAGTAGGCTCCAGCACCCCCTGCGACCCTAGTAAGAATAAGAGGTTCGGGAAATAAACAAAAAAAAATTGTTGGTCGGTTAGCGCGTCGGACTTGCAGTTCTATGGTCGAGGGTTCGATCCCAGGTCAGTTGTCACTGTGTATATATGGCATAGATATTTGTATGTTCTCCCCAGGGTTGTGTGGGTTTTCTCCGGGTACTCCGGTTTCCTCCCACATTGCAAAAACATGCATGCTAAGCTAATTGGATGTTAAATTGCCCCTCGCTATGATTGGTTGTATTTTGTACGTTTGCGCCCTGCGATTGGCTACCTACCGATTCAGGGAGTCCCACGCCTGGTGCACATAGTTAGCTGGGATAGGTTCCAGCACCCCCCGCGACCCTGGCGAATAAATAACGAATGAGTCGCGGTTACCTGTTGTGCGTAGCATCGATGGAGCTCGGCATGGCGGTCGCCGCCTCTTTGCGGTTTGAAGACCCCGAACAGGGCGGACCCATCCCGGGTCCTGCGGGCTGAGGCATGTTGGGCGAGCTGGGGGCCACGGTGGGGTACCCCCTGTTGTGGTTTCCCGCTCCGTGATGGCGTCCTCCGGGGATGGGTTGACCGGGGCCGTGGCCGTGCATTGGGCTGCTGGCGTTCATGGCCACGCTGTTGGCCACGGCTGGACCGGGAACGCCGTGGTTGGCGTTTGGCGTCCCGCTGTAGTTGGACGGTCGAGGGTAGTTCCCTGCTGGAGACAGGTGGACAGCGAATGTCAATGGTTGGACCTTTGCCATTCACTTTAAACAAGACTCGTGAATTAATAGCATATGTCATAATAGCTATAAAAGACAATAGGCTAGGTCTAGAATTACTATTTTATTTTTAATTTATCAACAATCAAAAATCAACTTGTTTAAAAAAATTAACTGACACCAACGGTTTCCATATTTCATCTCACAAGTTAGCCATATCCACCCACCAAAAAGCCACATGTGGCTCCCGAGCCAAAGGTTCCCTACCCCATATTTAGTGTTCAACAATAGCCTAGCTTAGCATGTTTTTGGGATGCGGGAGGAAATGAGAAAAACGGAAGAAAACCCACGCAAGCCTGGGGAGAACACGCAAACTTTGCACGCCAACTCTTGACAACCAGGAAATGTCTCCGTAGCGGTCTAGTTTTCACCAAGTCTCTGGGTGCAATAATCGCATGAGATACACATTACGCATGCATCTCGAAACCCACCGGCAATTGAACCTTCGATCTCCGAACTGTGACACAGACTTGCTAACCACTCACCCACCGTGCCGCCATCTTTGAATCTTTATTAAATGATATCAACAAACCTGGGCGACAGGCCACAGGTGCACCCCCGGGCCCTACTTTGAACACAACTAGCTTACCCTCGCAAAAGTGACACATTTCTATCATCAGGTAATCCTTCCGCGAGTTTAAAAAAAAAAACGAAACAAAACGAAGAAGAGAGCTCAATTCCCATTGGCGACCCTCGGCACCGTCGCCGCGGGCCCGAAATCATTTGGGGGCGTCGTCCCGCCGCCGCACTTGGCCAGCAAAGCGTTGCGTATCCGATCGGCCTCGGGGACGATTGGCGAGCTTAAGGCTGACTTTGCGAAACACTGGAGACAAGCTTTAATCTGCGGTAAATGCTTTCTCGCAACCCCGGTGTGCGACTGGGCTGCCAAGCCGGCGGCTTTCCTAAGGCGCGATTTAAAGCCCTCCATTTTGGCTCTAAAAGCCCACTTTGACTCCAGCGCTGGCGACAATGAGAGTCGACACAAAATCACCGGGCTGTCAAACACAATGTGTACGTACACTCGCTCACACTAAAACACCGTAAGCACGATACCCAACACACACACCCACGAATATAAACACACAAACATGCACACACCCGCATAAAATATGACAAAATGTCCCGTAGCGACAAGGCTGTTTGCGCCGAGATCTGGAAATCACCCTCCGAATATCCCCTGAAAAGTATAGATTGGAAATGCGGCATGCTCCGTATGATGGGGCTATTTATTTTTGATTTGATTAGGGGTGCTTAAGCGACCCCCCTTGCCTAATCCTTGGAGAATATGTCTGGAAAAGGAGATCAAGTCCTTTAAAACCTGAAGGCTTTTCCTCCACATGACAATATTCCACAAAAATGGCTCTGAAAATGGAGGAGGCTTCTTTCTCGGTGACATAAGCCCGCGGGTGTAACAGCCCGGGAGAGTGCGGTTAATGCAGACGGGGTAAAAATGTCTGTCCTCCAAAGTACTGAAACGGGATTTATTTCGGATCAAAAATAAAAGTCTTTTCGCCGAAGCCGGCAGCTGCGGTCGAATTTGTCCAAAAATTCGAACCAAAACGGGGGCCGGAGACGGGAATTACTTTGGAGCAGGTTTGGCTGAGCTTGTAAGCTGACACCTGTCAAGGCTTTGCGAGTACCACAGAAGAAGAATTTAGGAAAAGAGGTTATCTCCTAAAGCACACCGACGCATGCATACAGAGGGAGAGATTTTCATGCTTGCAAATAAACCGTTGAAAAGACAAATTCTCTCAGGCGCTTCGGGACCATAACAGCCAAGACAAACAGAGTCAAAGACAGTTTCTTCCCAAGAGCCGTCACCAGACTCAACTGGAGTTCTGCACCTGGGAGGACACAATCAAGACTTACTGCTAACCACTTTAGTCACTTTGTACCTACTTATTTATGTGACCACTTATCTATGTTGATAACATGTTGATGCTTCTTTACCTTGCCTAATTATCTACGTTGACTACCTAACTATGATGACTGCCTACCTATGTTGACTGCCTACCTATGTTGACTGCCTACCTATGTTGACTGCCTACCTATGTTGACTGCCTACCTATGTTGACTGCCTACCTATGTTGACTGCCTACCTATGTTGACTGCCTACCTATGTTGACTGCCTACCTATGTTGACTGCCTACCTACGTTGACTGCCTATCTACGTTGACTGCCTATCTACGTTGACTGCCTATCTACGTTGACTGCCTATCTACGTTGACTGCCTATCTACGTTGACTGCCTATCTACGTTGACTGCCTATCTACGTTGACTGCCTATCTACGTTGACTGCCTATCTACGTTGACTGCCTATCTACGTTGACTGCCTATCTACGTTGACTGCCTATCTACGTTGACTGCCTATCTACGTTGACTGCCTATCTACGTTGACTGCCTATCTACGTTGACTGCCTATCTACGTTGACTGCCTATCTACGTTGACTGCCTATCTACGTTGACTACCTATCTACGTTGACTACCTATCTACGTTGACTACCTATCTACGTTGACTACCTATCTACGTTGACTACCTATCTACGTTGACTACCTATCTACGTTGACTACCTATCTACGTTGACTACCTATCTACGTTGACTACCTATCTATTCAATGGTGGCAAGTGAGTAAACTTTTTGGGCCAAAAATAAAGGCCCACTTGTGATCTAGTTGGCATGTAAGCAGCCCGTGAACCAAACCGAGTCGGAGCCCCCCGTTGTAAAGCTGTTTCCATGGCTGGGCTGCAGACATAATGCATTAATTGAGTTCGCGGCGATGAGGGACATATTTACTTGCACTCATTATCAACTGGCTCCAACACTGCGGACATTTCTGGGAATGGCGCCCTGAGGTCTATTTCCCATCCGCCTGGGTGGACAGTTTGTAGCAGATGAATAAGACGCCACTCGAGAACCCCCCGCCGCCGTCTTCGGACAGCTGTTTAGCCCCGGGACGCCCGCAATTACGAAACACCTCCTCCGGAGTCGCCGTGACTCGATCCGATTTGGAAAAAAAAAGCCGCATTCTTGGGGCCAGACTCCAAGTCGTGTCTGAAAATGTTTTCTCGAGTCTTTATTTAGAGGCCACGTCAAGCCGAATCTCACGGCAGAGCTTTGCGGCGAGGAAGAAAAAGGGAAAATGTCATTAAACAGAGTGCTGCCCTGATGCGGCACCCTCTAAATTGTTTCAGTCGTGGACGCTTTTGGCGCGATGGGACAAAGGAAAGCAAAGCATTCCTGAGACTTGCTCTTTCCTGACAAGAAGCACTCACATCTTGAAGAATTGTGGCTTTGCCAAGACAATGTTTTCAAGGACGGACACTTCTACTACTACACTTAGTCGGAGTACCATTAAATAAATAGGGGTGCTTTTTCAGGATTCATACCATACTGGTAAAAAAAAAGAAGCTGGATCTGTCTATAATATTCAAAAAAAAAAAACATTTTTTACCCGATTTCGACCCCCTATTTAACAAACAAAAGTGGAAAGGATTTCACGTTAGCCCTCGTAGCCTCTGATTATTTTTCTAAGTGACCCTCTAATTAAAAAAAATAAGATTTAAGAACTTTGATTGACAGCTTGATCTGAGTGGTTATTAGGAAAAAAACAAATCTGCAAAAATTGGCTTGAATTTGCTAGCTCCTCATCCAAATTGAACACGATCACAAGGCGACGAGATGAAACGATTAAAAGAAGGAATTATATTTCTCTTTTAACGTGTGCCTTCTTGCTTTCTACGCATCGCCTTGTCAACTTCCTGCCTGCTCCTCGGGCACGCTCTGCCTTTGGGGAATATCGGTGATATTTATAGCATGGAAATGAAAAAAAAAAAAACACCAACAACAAAAAAAAAAAACAGCACTACCGATTCTTGGTTGGCAATTACATGGAAATTCCCAGCAGCAGTCACGCATGGTTTGGACAGCACATTCAGGGCTGGTCTTAATCTCTGAAGTGGTATGGGAGAGCTCAAGTGTGACCAAACAGATTACGTCGTATTGCTCTCTCAGCGGGATGGAGCGGGTTTGTCTAACAGCCGAGAAGCTCATCAACACCCTCCGGCCGCCAAATGCCGGCTCTCCGTGTCCGCCGGCTAGGATGGAACGATACGATGCGCTGGCCTGATTGGCGAACGCCATCGACATAGATTACAAAACAGATTACAAAAGGAGCACTTTGTGAACCCCATCGTAATAACATCGTACGATGAAGAGCCGTTCCTTAATAAAAAGGATGGAGAGGGTGCTACATTTTAAATAGATTCAGTTTTTTATTATTATTTCGATTCATGTTGTGGCTATCTGCATTGGTGTTGTGACTACGGTACCTCAACATACGAGTGCCCCGACATACGAGCAATTTGAGATACGAATACAATTTTGAGCAAATATTTATCTTGAGATACGAGTAAAAATTTTGAGCAAATATTTATCTTGAGATACGAGTAAAAATTTTGAGCAAATATTTATCCTGAGATACGAGTAAAATTTTGAGCAAATATTTATCTTGAGATACGAGTAAAAATTTTGAGCAAATATTTATCTTGAAATACGAGTAAAATTTTGAGCAAATATTTATCTTGAGATACGAGTAAAATTTTGAGCAAATATTTATCTTGAGATACGAGTAAATTTTTGAGCAAATATTTATCTTGAGATACAAGTAACATTTTTAGCAAATATTTATCTTGAGATATGGGTAAAAATTTTGAGCAAATATTTATCTTGACATACGAGACAAATTTTGATATACGAGCACTGGGCGGAGCGTTGCATTTTTTCAATGTTTTTTTTCTTCCTGTTAGTCAGTGCGAATGGCGGAGCTTGTTCGCTAATACGAGAGGAGTATATGCTACTTCTTGTTGGCAAGTAGTTGTGCGTTATCCTATTGTGAGGAGATTTTTGCACATCATTTGGGGAATATTTTGAAGGGAAGAGAAATCAAACAACCCCTGATAGGTTGCATCTGAAAGTCAGGGTGGAGGCGGGGCAAATAGAGCCAACCCGGGAGAAGAAAGGTATCAAAATGTCAAATAAAATTAGAATTAAGTTTAGTGTAAAGTTAGAATAAACGTATTTTTTAGTGTGTCTGCATCGTAATCCAAGTTGATTTAAATTTGTTTATGTTATGTTACGAGCGTATTGCCGTGCAAAAAGTCTTTCCGTCTAATTTTAGTACTATTAAAGATATTTTAGTACTATTAAACCACTAGTTAGTTGTTACTTTGTTAATAGATGGCGAATTAGAACAAATAAAAAAGGTTTTTCCAATCGAATATCCTGTTTTTGGTGTTTTTTCAGAGGGTTGGAACAAATGAATTTGTTTTTAGTTCATTTCTATGGGAAACATTCGTTTGAGTTACAAGAAAATCGACATACGAGCTAAGTCCCGGAACGCATTAAGCTCGTATTTCGAGGTACCACTGTATTCGAATTGGTGTTTTGACTATCCGCATTCGTGTTGTGGCTTTTCGCATTCAAGTTGGAGCTATTTACAATTGTATTGTGGCTTTTTGCATTCGTGCTTTGACACTAATTTTTCCTGTGCAAGACAAGCCACAACTTGCTAAAGCGTGTTTTTGGGTGAATAGGAAACAAAGAGGTTTTGATGCGCCTTTCAAAAGGAATCCTTTTAATGTTCCTCATTAGCAAGCTCTTTGAAAGCAGCGACACTAATGCCAAGGCCCAGTGTGACTGCCAACTAAAGGCCAATAGTTAATAAAAAGAAAATAAAAAGAGACTTTCCCTTTAGTGCCCAAAAATCCTATTTAACCTTGATTTGATTGGATGATGCTAGTCAGCCTAAGTGGTTTTCATTATTACTACAGGTGTTTTAAACCAAAAAAAAGTGGAACTACTCGGATGGAAAATTTAGTTTTTGACGCATGTGAAAGTATTTTTGATGTCAGATATAACGTGATGACATTTACATGGAGTTTTGAGGCAACCGGGTTCTAACCTGGGTGTCCGTACTGGGTTTCTTGGGGTGCGTAAGGCCCTGCCGAGCCAGTTTGGGGGAAGGGACTCATCCCGGGATACATCGGGAACTGCGAGCCGGCCTGGTTTCTCGGCACGTTGGACAGGAAACCTGAAATTGGATGGAGTATTAGCCGGAAAAAAAACCAGTTCTCAAAACGTAAATTCCAAGTGCATTAATCTTGTCACAACCCGTGAACCGCTACCTTCACCCACAGAAGGTGATTTGAAACCCGTGCGTAGAAAATAAGCGGGCGATTTGACCGTGGCTGCTTCATTATTCTAAGCTGCTCAGTCAATAGGTGCCTGAAAGCCTCTCAGGCTAAAAACCCGCCTCCATCATTCAAATTGACACTCGGAGCCATCCTCGTCTGGGTTTCTCACTCTCAAGCTGCGTGTTCGGATTTTAAACCCGCAGAAAGGTCTTGCCGTCTAACACAAATGGGGAAAGTTTGCTGAATAGCCCTTGAAAGATTTAAAAAAAAAAACATTTGCCAAGGACTCAGTGTTGGAAGACAGACAAGGGGAAGCTGTCAAAAAAATTAGTTAGTCTACAAAAACTGGTTTAAAAAAGGAAAAGTGTTTTAAATCAGGCGTGTTGAAACTGCGCACGGTTTTTAATTGGAAAGAAGCAAATTATGACAATCTCATTGAACATGGCAAACAAAAGAAGCTTAAATTCGGGCTACATTCAGTTGCATATCTGAGTTTTAACACTAGAGGGAGCTTTTCAAATAGATAGTGACTTTACATTATTTGCAATCAATGTAGAAAACGGTTCAGAATTTCAATAATTTGTATTTTTTTTGCAGTGACTGGACATTTTTTTTAAATTGCGATTAAAATAATGGTTAGCTTCTGATGAGCCCATATTTATGTTTTATAAAAAGCTAACAAAAATGATTATTAATTTTACAATATCCAGTGCTGAACATTCCATCAACCTGCTTATCATATTAATCATCAATTATCAGTATCATACCAATATGTCATATCAATATTTTTTATTTATACCCAATTCCCATCGTTAATTTAATAAGTACAAACGACAGGCATTCAGAAAGAACAATTTGGACACCCCTAAATTCAACAAACTTTTTTCAGAAATCTTGCATAAATTATCTATTAAAAATGTAAACACCGCCAAAGCTTATTAAATATATCCGAACATCCCGTAACTGTATAGAAACAGAGACCGCCCGCGATAAAAATATGTACGGAAAAGCGCAAAAACCCACAAGTGTCAGATTGAGTGTTGGCTTTACGGGCGAGAACATTATTGTAATGTTTTGCTTCCATTAGGATGAGAGGATGTTAGCAGAAAAAGGGAAAAAAATGAGTGTAATACTGCACTTTAAATTGCCTGGAAAATGGATAGACGCTAGAACAATGTGGAAAGTGCTAAAAGCAAATAACACATTCAAGGATTTCTGTCTTTCTGCTTGGTTTGCTTCCCCGGGATGAACCTATACACCCACGCACGTACACACACACACACACACACAGACACACACACACACACACACACACCCTAACACTCTGCTCTCGGACAAAGGAGGCAGCTAGCAAACACGGGAAAAAAGTGGGAAGGGACATTCAGCATATTTATTGAAATGAAAATATGTGGGAGGCAAGCACTTGAGGAAAGTGGGTGTGTTTGAATTGGGGTGTGTGTGTGTTTGTGTGTGCACAAGTTTTTTTGCCTTGCTTCTAAGATACACACACAAAACACAGCATTTTAAACAGGGCTCCATTTTCGAAAAGGGGCGTGGCCAAACTTTTATTTATTTCTGTAATTTTTTTTTAAACTGAAAAATCAAAGGCTTCAAGCACCAACTTCAAATCTCATTTTTTTGCTGTGGGGGTGCTGGAGCCTATCCCAGCAAAGTACATACCTCCCTCTTGAGCCATTGGTGAATGAGCGATGGGTGGGCGGGGTCCATCTGGTCCATTTCCAGCGCTGGGTGGATTGGAGGTGGAGCCTAAAAGGAGGAAATTGAATAAAAAGAGGAAAATATTAAAATGGGATTATATGGTGTATCATTCATTGATGGTTTCATGTTTTTACAGCTGTTGAAGTGTGAAAAATAGTGTTAAATAAATTATTCAGCATTCGAGGATAGTCTGGATTAAACTGTAATCCCTGGAATATTGCAGATAATGTCGACCAGACATGGCGACCAGAAGATAAAATAAACTTAATACAACAAAGAACAAAAATCTATTTTATCCTGAACACGAACCCCATGAACCAGTTTTTTTAAAAATTTATATCAAGAACTATTTTCACTGCAAATACAGTATTTACATTTTATATATATGTAGATTATTTTCAGATATGAATACATTAGTCTTTTGATATGCTGTAATATTTAATATACACTTTTAGATAATTGTACTTGTATATTTCTGTATGGGTGCGAAAATTACCCAAAAATATTATTAACTTTTATTTATTGACGTGATCCTACTTCATGGATTTTCGTTTATCTCGGCCACGTCTGGTCTACATTAACCGCGATATTCGAGGGATTACTGCATTTGTGAATTCAGATCTATTCAGGATATCTGGTGAGAAATTAGCCATTTTTAAAATGGCAAATTCCCAGCAGTTTTTTATCCTCCAGCCCTGGAATTCATGAAACAAAAACATGCATTTCTAGAGGCCACATTGAGTCTTTTGACCCTCTTTGTGAAAGCATTAAAGCCTGGGAAGCGACCCCGGTGGGAAAGCAGAGCCATTTGAGGATCATCGATTAGGGGCTTGCGCGTGTCTTTGGGCTGCGCGCCTTCTATTGAAATCCAATAAGAAGTTGAGAGTCTGATTAGGACGATGGCAGACCCACGTGGACCCTAGCGGATTGATTTGGCTCGCAGCAAGGAGAGAAAGCGCCAAATGTAACCTTTCATCTTGGAATTCAGGCTTTTAAACACTTTTCTCCCTCCAAACTGGCGGTTAATTAAGTGAATAACTCCCTTTTAAAAGCGCAATGTACGCATCACAAAACCAAACAAGACTCCTATTCGGGTTGAAACATTTTTGGGGGGGTGATCTAATGCTAAAAAAATGAATATTCATTCATTTTCTGAACCGCTTAACCTTATAAAGGGTTGTGGGGGGTGCCGGAGCCTATCCAAGACAATTATGGGCAACAATCGAGGGACAAACTGAATCAGTTGCCAGCCAATCGCAGGGCACGAGGAGACAAACGACCAAATCGCACTCATAGCTAGGGACTATTTAGCATCCAATTAGCCTAGCATGCATGTTTTGGGGATGCGGGAGGAAATTGGAGTACCCGGAGAAAAACCCACACAAACCCCGCGGACAACAGGCAAACTCCAAAGAGTGCCGACCGACTTGGGATCAAACCCTCGACCCCAGAACTACGAGCCCGACGTGCTAACCACTCGACCGCCGGTCTGAATATATTTATGTTTATTTATTTGTTTATTTTTACAAGTGAGCATATGTTGGAGGTGCCAAAAGTAGCGGTAATACATGACTGGAGGTGGCAGACTTGCCACATAAACAAACCCAATTAAGTCAACATAATTGCTTGGCATAAAACGGCATAAACAACATTTCATTCCGTGGGGCCGCCTACAGTCAAGCATTCGCACACGTGAAAGTAATAAAAGTAATTGCAAAAACAAAAACAAAAAAACAAGCAAATAATTACAACACACACACGCATCCTCACACTGACCCCTGCCTCACACTCACTCACACACACACACACACACACACACACACACACACACACACACACACACACACACACACACGAGTGGAGCAAAAGCACGACTTCAAATAGAGAATATTTCATTACTATATTTTCTCGCATATAAGCCGCCCCGCCTATAAGCCGCACGCGTAAAATTGCCTTAAAAATCAGTGAATTTTACAATTTTTCGCATATAAGCCACCCCTGATTCACAATTTTCACCTCCATATTCATGGTTTTAATAGGGAGTACAAATGTGTAGAGCGGTGGTGTCCGAAGTACAGCCTGTAGAAAAATCGGAAAATACCATTAAATAGGCCCCAAAAAGAAGCTTGAGTAAAACCTATATTGTAGTACTAGATGGAGCAAGTCAATTAAAAATAGTAAATTAAAAAAAATGTTTAAACAATTAAAAACAGTAAATTAAAAAAATAATAAAAAATATTAAAAACAGTAAATTAAAAAAAATATTAAAAAATATTAAAAACAGTAAATTAAAAAATATTAAAAACTGTAAATTAAAAAATATATATAAAAAAGTCAATTAAAAAATAACAGTAAATAAATAAGAAACAAAAAAATTAAAAACAGTTAATTTAAAAAATAAATAATCAAAAACAGTAAAAAAAAATTAAAAACAGTACATTACAAAATTTTCAAATTTAAAAACAGTACATTAAAAAATGTTTTAAAACAAAAACAAAAAACAGTAAATTAAAAAATATTTAAAAAAATTAAAAACATCCATTAACCAACCTTTCCGACCAAATGTTGAAATCAATTTCAGAAACTGGACATTTTCCTTTTTTTTTTTTACGTTTAAGGTTTAAAAAAACTTTGACTTTGAAACTAGACTGAACTGATGAAATGAGCTGTGGATATGCGTGCGAGCGTGTTTGCTGTCAGACCTCGTTTTCGCAGATGGCATCAGATTACGTGTGTGTGTGTGTGTGTGTGGGTATGTTTGCCACGACGAAGGTACCCACCCGCACAACAACGACAAGCAGTAACAAAAAACAAGGCTTTGGCGTGTATGCGAGCGCGATTAAAGCAGACGACAAAAAGCGAAAAGTGAAAAGCATCTCAACGTCGGAAGCAGATAAGAGAAACAAACCCAAGTTTGATAAAGTCCCGGCCCCTCCCCTTCCCACTCCAGTTAAGCTTCCAGCACTTGGTAATTATTTCACTCCCAATTAGTGTCCAAACAAAGCCTATCTCTCCCCGACAAGCTCCTCTCCTCGCCCGAAATGCCATTAAATAATTATGCTTAAATAAAACAAACAGGCTCGGCGCAGCCAGTCCTGGCACGCTTAATCTGTACCATTAATAATTCATACGCCGAATCTCTGACACGCAGTCCTTCATCGTGTGCCGCTCGGAGAGAGAGGAAGAGCTAAATGTCAGCAGTATATCATTTCCTGTCTACACGCAAAAAAAAAAATCATCATAATTTGTATGGAAATGCTTCTGACGCGCAGGTCGTCTTTCCGGCCGGCTTTGCTAGCTCGCAATCGTGCGATTGGAGGAGACGTGTGCGCCTATTTATTTACCTGACGTGTACGTTTATGCGTTCGGTTGCAGCGGAAACACTAGAGGTGGGATCAAAAAGGTCAAAATGCCGATTACAGTAGTCCCTTGATTATCGCGACTTCACTTATCGCGATTTTTTTCCTTGCTTTTATTTTATTTTTTTAAATAAAGTTCATAAAAATGTGAAAATCCATGCTGAAACTCGCAACTTGCTACTTGGACTTATCACTTAATAAAAAAAATTAAGGTACCGTATTTATTCGAGTATAGCGAAAAACTGAAGCAAAGTTTGGGTGAGCGTTATACACGAAACCCGGTGAAACACTGCCCTCTGCTGGTGAAAAAGTCCCCTTCGCAGTCGTTATGTATAACGGAAGACGTAGAACCTGTTTTTGTCCGCTAGCTGGCGACAATTTTCCTTTGTTTACAAAAGCCAGCTCTCTTTATTAGTTTGTAGGGTAATAGGATTGTAATAATAATGAATCTGATGATCAATTATTAAATATTATGATGATTTCAACTTTAACGATTTAAAATATTATTTCATGGCGACATGTGTTCAGCATTTGCCAGTTTTCAGTACCCGTGCAATTATACCAATTTTTAGTCACAAATTATGGGTCCGCGTTATACATGGGTGCACGTTACACTCGAATAAATATGGTAGTTATAATAAGGGGTGACCCTAATTTGCGATTATTTGATTATGTCTGGTCAAAATTAAACGCAATATTTGAGGGATTACTGTATATCGCCATATTTGATGTTTCCGGAAAGGTTATCGATATGCTCTTATTGGGAATCAATATTTTGTTTTGAAAAGGTGGCACTTTATAAAAAGGAACTGACAGGTTGCTAGGAAGATTTTCCACTAGAAAAAGTAGCTGTTTACTCATTGGCTGCCATTGACGGTGATTGACATCCGATAAACTTGGCGTTTCGCGGCTTCATTAATGCCACTGACACCAGATCGTGTTTATTAGCAGGTCATTTTCTATTTTTTGAGACAATTTTTGATCGTTCAGAGTCATTCCTGGGTCTCTTCCTGTTTAGACATCCAACATAAACAGGAAGAGACCAAGAAATGCCCGAAAGCGACAGGAAGTGACTAAAAATAGTTGTGTGAGCGATTATTCTAAATGATCAGTCACAGTCCTTCGCATTTAAAATTGTTTTGTTTTATAACTGTCAATGACAGTGAATGATTTGTAAACAGAATTTAAAAAAATATGAAAACATATTTATATTATACCACTGAAACTAAATGCAGTACAAAAAGAAAACAATCGACGACAGTAAAAAGGTCAATTCATCACATTGTGAAATCAATTTTTAAAAAATATTCCAGTGTCAATAACATTCCTTTTCATAAATATACCTCATAAACCCAATTTTGCACACTATTCCCATGATACAAGAGCTTAAAGAAAGTTTTTAGCTTTTATTTTGCTGCGATAATACTGCGGTAAAAACAAAAAAACCCGTTTAAAATTCCTCTTTCACAAGTTCTGTCAAGGCAAGTCGGAGTTTTCGTTTGAAGAGAGCGAAGCGAGTCTTTGAAGCTTTTTTTTCCCCATCAGGATTTCAAACGCAAAAGCTTGTTACCTTCAAAGCTGAGGGGGAAGACTTGTGGCAATATTTCGGGTTCTGACTAACAAACTAACCCGAGTAATTGCGGGTGTTTAGAAATCAGTGTTTTTAACATTCGCAAAGTGTTTGTTCGGCCAATAAGTCAAATAAAGAACCAATCATAAGACCATATACTGTATTTCTATTTACTTTTTGAGAAAATTCATTCATTTTTTGGAACTGCTTTATCCTCACTAGGGTCGTGGGGGTGCCGGAGCCTATCCCAGCTGACCCTGAATGGGTCAAACAACCAATCACACTCATTACTAAGGGCAATTTAGAATGTCCAATCAGCCTATTATGCATGTTTTTGGAATGTGGGAGGAAACCGGAGTACCCACAGAAAAACCACAAACACCCAGAGCGAACACGCAATCAAGGTGACAAACAACCAATCACACTCATTACTAAGGGGAATTTAGAGTGTCCAATCAGCCTATTATGCATGTTTTTGGAATGTGGGAGGAAACTGGAGTACCCAGAGAAAAGCCACAAAGGCCCAGGGAGAACACGCAAACTCCACACAGGTGGACCGAACTGGATATGCACTAGTTAATTAAGTAAAAAATGTTGCAAGCAGTGTGGGAAATTCATTTATTCATTCACAAGGCTCGCGGGGGTGCAGGAGCCTATCCCAGCCCACTACCCCAAATCGAAGGCCAGCCAATGACAGGGCACAAGGAGTCAAAGGACCGCCATTCCGGCTCACACATACCTAGCATCAATTTAGCATACAATTAGCCTAGCATTCATGTTTTGTTTTTTAACGCGACGAGAAAGCGGAGTACCCGGAGAAAACCCACACAAGCCTGAGCAGAACATACAAACTATTTCCACACAGTAGGGAGCCACCTGGGATCGAACCCTCGACCCCAAAAACGCGTTGAATGATATCATTAATTACACCATTGTCCTTACATGGCGGCCAATCAAAAGCTACATTGGAGGACAAAATTGAAGACACGGCAGTAATCCAAAGAGAGAAGCATCACCAAAGGCTGTAAATGTAGACACACACCCTCCCGCGGTCGACACCCCCTAATCACAATAAGGTAATATCTCCTTCTTGACTTTATAGAGGAGAGGAAAATAAACAAGAGGCTCCAGTAATGGTGCTTTGGCTCTCAACGGGCGGAAGCCAATGCCTCTCCAAGCCAGGGGCTGATGCCAGTTTAACTACCCCTGCAGGGGACGAGTGGAGGTCTGCGGTGGCTCGCAAAACAAGCGCTCTGGCTCTCCAGAGATCCTCATTACTTTCGGCGCCGAGTATCAAGTGTAAGTAAAACAAAAGTGCAGCTTAAGCTAAAAAAGCGGGTGGAGAGGAAGCCCGAAGTAGCTTTTGTTTGGGAAGAGATGGATCTGTGAACAATGTGTTAGAATTGGATAGATTCTACTTGGATGGGGGCGGAGCATCATGAATTAGAATGGCAAAAACAGGATTCTGGGAGAAATCTTTCGTTGGGGTCGCGTGGGTTTTCTCTGGGTACTCCGATTTCCTCCCACATTCCAAAAACATGCAAGCTAGGCTCAGTGTATGTAAAATTGTCAATAGCTATTAGTGAATCGGAATGGCAAAAACAGGATTCTGGGAGAAAACTTTTGTTGGGGTTGTGGTGGTGGTATTTTGCTGTTTTTATGCCGGGTTGACAACCGTACCTTGAAAAACGAAATTGGCGCGTATTCTGAAACATAAAAAACTGCTAACAAGGGACGCGTTTTGTTCCGTATATCGTTTTTGGGGTCCCGAGTTCAAATGCAGGTCCACCCAGGCCTGCGTGGGTTTTCTCTGAGTACTCCGACTTCCTCCCACATTCCAAAAACATGCAAGCTAGGCTCATTGTACATAAATTGTCAATAGCTATTAGTGTGATTTGTTGTCTGTCTCCTTGTGCCCTGCGATTGGCTGGTCATCAATTCAGGGTGTGGTGTACCCAGCTGGGATAGGCTCCGGCACCCCCCGCGACCCAGTGAGGACACAGCGGTTTAGAAAATGAATGAAAAAAACTAAGTGTGACGGTTAGCGCTACTGATGTTTTTTCTTGTTTTTTGACTTGGCAACCCTGGCAGGGACGTGAAAAGCGGGAAAATTCGGGGTGGTGGAAGGGAACGGGAGGAAGAAGATAAAAGAGGAGGACAGAAGACGGAATGAAGAGCTGCAGGAGCAATCTGGAGGAGTAGAAGGGGGTTGGGAAGAGGGCCACGGTTCCTCGGCGGGGGGCCGGCAACGCAGCGCTGCTCCCAGCGAATACAAACGCGGAGGGGGGAGTCGGCCTGGATACCACGGATGCTGAGACACAAGCGGGAACACAAGAGAGAGCGATGAAAGTAATCCGGGAAGAGGCCGCGAGAGGGACAGGGAGCGCCACGGGCGGTGTTGCGTTCCCGTGCCGGCTCTTTGGGAGTGTTGCGACCAGAAAAAAAAAAAAAAAAATTTAAAAAGCCTCACTTCGCTCCATCAAAATTCATCTTGCGCCCGCAACGGAGGGAAAATAGCTCGGCCGGCTTTGCACTCGGATATTTTGCAGCTAGCAAATGAGCTTCCGTCAGCGTTGGGGGGGGGGGGGGGGGGGGGGAAGTCAGTCACGGACGACGTTATCAACAATGGCCGCCCTCCGGCACGCCGCTCTCGTTTGCGCTTGACCCTTGACCCGTGCGAAAAATACGCCGCCAAGATATCTTGAGCCGTGTGATCGCGGATTAGAATTCTTAAGCGTTTCCTGCTGCGAAGGTTTAATGCCAGGCTGTCCAAACGACGTCCCGCGGCAATTTCGGAAAATATCACGGAAGAGGGGCCCGCAAACAAAGCTTGAGTTCAGCCTACATAGGAATTAGTAGCTAGGGTATGAAATAGAAAGAGAAATTTAGTAGTATTTTGGAAGTAGTTCAGAATATCCCAGGTCAGAATATATATATATATATATATACATATGTATATATTCATATTTCTCACAAGGGTCGCGGGGGGGTGCTGGAGCCAATCCCAGGCAATTACAGGCAACAGTGGAGGGACAAACTGAATCAGTAGCCAACCAATCGCAGGGCACAAGGAGACAAATGAGCAATCACTGGGGTAATTTAGAGTTTTGAAACAGCTAGCCTAGCATGCATGTTGTTGTTGTTGGGATGTGGGAGGAAACCGGAGTACCTGCATAATACTAAAACATTGTCATACTTCCTCGGAAGTTCTGGAAAGAGTTTGTGAGATTTAGTGTTATTATTTTTGGAACACCACATCAGCCAACACACTCGGAGTTTTCTGGCATTTCTGCGATCATTAGTCAAATTTTTGCACTAAATTTGGGTGTAATTAACAATAAAAATAAGAATAGGGCATTCAAAACAGCCACAATAAAGCGTCGTCCAACACTACTGCCAAAATCACCAAAATAAATCCCTTCAGGAGCCTAGAACCAATCACAAGAGAGCTAACGCTACCACAAACATTAATAAAACGCAGCGAAATGGAGCCGCAAGATATGTTGTCATAATTTTTTCTCAAAACTCAGTCAGTAATGCATCTTAAACATCTAAAACAATTTACTTTGCCGGCTAATTAAGTTGCGTATTAAGCTTTTGTTGATTTAGTGGACATTGTTGTTCATAAAACTGAATAATGAAGCGGAGACAGTATTGGATGCCCTTAACATACACACACACCCACCCACACACAAACACACACACACTCGTTGCTTATCTCTGATTCGCCAACTCAAACAGGCGGATTAATGAACACGTCTTAAATGGCGATGAAGAGTTAGAAAGTGGAGGCTTTCCTAATCAGATACGTGCTAACCGCATTAGCAGACTGAGCGTTGATCTAATTCAAAGCCGGCGTAGTAAAGCGGCGAAGGCTCGCCAAATGGGACGCGCTTTATCACCATTTATTTGGCGCAGGGAGAGAGCGCTTTCAAAATATTTTTGGATTAATCACGTCCCCGCGATTGGTTTCGCCGCCCGAGTCGGGATTCTCGACACGATTCTTGGCAAGGCGGTCGGTGAGAGTACTGTTCCGGTTTTCATTAGTGTCAATCATTTTGGTGAGGAGGAGAAGGGGGGGTGCGTGGGGGCTGACATCAGCATCTCACTCAAGACATTTTGGCCCGCCTCGTCATATTGATTGACAGCTCTGAGGGGCGCTGATATGTCGCTCAAGCGCTCAGTGGGGCAGAGAGGTGGCAAGGAGGCCAGTTTGGACGTACACACATGCACACAAACACACTGGGCCAGTCTGGAATGTCCCTGTAAACCACCCACACAAACACAAACATACCCACACACCCACACACACTGGCTTCACATGACAGTCTGAAGGAAAAAACAAAACTACAAGCATTTTATTTTAAAAAAGATGTACCATATTTTCACGACTATACGGCGCATCGCATTTAAAGGCGCAGTATCAGTAACAAGTGCTATTTCTGTATTTGACACACACAAAGGACGCACCGTTTTTATACACGCAGCCCCAGAATAGTGAGCCTGACACGCGAACCACTCACCCACCGGGCCACTTCACACTTACCGTATTTTCTGGCGTATAAGCCACCCCCGCGTATAAGCCACCTCCTTAAAATGGCCTTAAAGTTGTTGAATTTTACGATTTCTCTTGTATTTTTTTTATTTTAATTAAACATTGTAATGTGGTTGGCGTCAAACTTTTTGACCTTTCGGAAATCCTTCCAAGACACGCCTTCACGCACAAATGAAATTTGGCTTAGTTTTTAAGTCCCGGTAACTCAACGGAAAGGTCATACAAAAATCAACGTGTCGAAACTGCTCTTTTGGGAATGATAGCTTTACAATACACATGCTAGTCAGCCTTACCTGGCGGGTTGTTCCCAGGGTTCGGTCCGCTGGCGGGCGAGATGGGTCCGGAACCCGAACGAGACTGATTGGACCCCGCGGGTGAGCCCACGGGGGAAGGCGAAGGACCGCTCCTCTGGCTAGGAATTCGTGGCGAGGCGTGGGGAGAGTAGGGAGATTGTCTCTGGATGCTAGCGCCCGTTTGCTCTCCTGGGTTACTAGCGCCGCTAACGGCTGATCCCAGACCAGCCTCTGTCCCCGTGGGGAGGTCATCGATGGAGCCGGACAGATCCTGGAAAAGACCAAACCAAAAACGTGAAATAACCGTCAGATAACCTGGTAGTTTTTCATCTACTGTATTGGTATGTCTTACTATAAATGTATTTTAGCCTAATTAAGGTACAGGTGAGTTACTAGCCAACTCTGGAATCGGGTAAAAAAAGTTATTAAAATGTATTTGTATTGAGAGAGATGATCACTAAATTGGCAGTGATCAGATTATTCTGCTCCGGTTTTGCACTTTAATAAATATATGTAAACATAACCCTTGTTGTGCTCTAGCATCCCTAGAACTAGCAAAACACCTGGTCAAATAGTACTAGTTAACAGCTATAATTACCAGTGAGATTGCTCAAAAACATCCGCCGAGACAACTAGGGTTGAACCCTCGGTGCATTGGCTATAATTCAACTTGAGAATTTGCATAATTTCACTTTTAATAGAAGAGCCTATCCCTGTCTTGTTTTGCTTACCGCAATATCAACCAAAATTAACGTAGCTTTTGTTTTCCATCATGCAACTGTCGTCTGGCCTCATTCACCCTCACTTTGACAGCTTCACCCTCCCCGGCCATTCAGGTCATCCGGTTGTCCTAAGAGAGCGGTCGCCTATTATCACCGGGGGTTATTTTTCCACTGCAGGTTACCATGACAGCCAGCGTATCCATGGCGATGGCTTTTCCCCGAATCGAGAAAGCAGCAGCTAACGTGATACACAGCTAGGTTGTTAACCCATGGGCTAATCACGTGAATGGATGAGAATACATAATTGCATTTTGCCTAATTGGCTACCATTGCCAGCTTTTCCAGTGGCAGTTTAGAGGTGGGAAAATGCGTCGGAGTAATTTGCTTACTAGCTCGTTTGGATTATACACGCACTTGAGCACAGCTGCGTGGCCCGAGCCCAAAAAAGTCACAGCGCAAAAACAATAAAAGGGTACTAAACCTTAACACTCTTTCACTCTATAAATGTTCATTCCAAATATGCCCATTATATTAGTAAAACACAACCATTAAAATATTACAATGCTATTTTAGTTTGATGTTTTTTCCGTACACGAATTTCACACAACATTGGAGAGGCGGCTGGTGACCTTTGACCTCACCGGCATTGGGACCTGTCTCCCGTGGCGGTGCGTATGCGGGTGTGCGCGATGGTGACGGACACGACGCGACTGGGCTGTCGCGGCGAGACGCGCTTGGGTACTCGAGTGACCGAGGGGGGAGGATGAGATGGACCAACATGGAGGATATAACTAACAAAAATTCAACAACGTAAGCTGGGATAGGCTCCAGCACCCCCGCGACCCTAGTGAGGATGAAGCAGTTCAGAAAATTAATGAATATTCTAAAAGAAAAACGTACATAAACGTATTCTATTTGAAATGACCAAAATATGTATAATATACGGGAAAACAAGTTAACAAGCATGTGCCTACTACCCATAAATGATCTAGCCATAATATGTAATGAATCATATCTATGAAAAAAACATCTTAATAAATGACACTAGAATATGCTCAACTGACTTAAAAGTTACCTTATTTTTCACGTCGGTCCTTCTTACTCTCATACTCGTTCAAATGACTTTTCTGCTGAATCATTTGAGATAGTGAAGTTAACTTTTGTATGCTATATTTTACCATCGGAAAACTCGCTTACCACTTTAGCTTCGTTCGGCAGAGAACTTTCTCACCCCAATTCAGCGCTTGTTCTTCTCTTTGCACATGCTCCGACAGCCATTACGTCTTAAAAGAGCCGTATTTCATTTTTATTTTGGCTCGTTTCGACATGGTAAAGGCTTGGGAGCAGCTCTACCGAAGATATATGCTAATATATGCTAACCAGCCAAACGGGGCCACCTGCGACAAAACGCGAATCAAACGCAGCCAATCAGTGTCGTGAAGATTTACTCGTGGCACGGAAGTAAACACACGTGACGTAAACCGCATCATTTTGGACGCTGCACTTTTGCTGTGCGCTGATAGCGCGAGAGCGCGTGATAGCGCAACTGCGCATGCGCGCACCTTAGAGGGAACGTTGATTGTGGATAAATATTGTAAAATCGACTGCATGATAGTTTTACACAATTCATCCATGAATGAACTGACAGCTTTTCTGAGAGTGGATATATATTTTATAAACATTAAATTTGGTCTAAATCTTCTTTTTGACCCTCTTAATTGCACATATTGTCTTACATATACATTTTTCATTTTTACTTTTAATTAAAAAGCAAATACAATAAATATTCAATTTTTTTAAATGCATTTATATTGAGAAATAAAAGGTTAAAGGAGTAAGAATTCTCAGATTTAAAGAATTTTTTGGGGGGATATTTTAGCTTATTATTTTTTAGTTTTAATATTTTTCTACTCGCAACCCTTATGAGGATAAGCGGTCCAGAAAATGAAATAATGAATATTTTATCTAGAAAATTAAAGGATTAAAACGTCCTTTAAATCTTGTTTTCATTTTAATAATTAGACAATAAATATATATTAAGAAATATCTTATTTTCCTTTACACACAAGAATAAAAGTGGTATGTTTTGTACGACAAGTCACCACAACTTCAACACTTTGAGCAAAAATCCCCAAAACCAGAAATATAGAGTTTTTTAAAAACATAAAAGTTTGAATGACCTCACGATTAAAAACAATCATTAAACAAACTCCAATACTTTAAATATCACATGTTCAAACCTTAGCGACGAGCCAAACCTGATATACTAAATTAAAATGTTGACCATTAGCTTTCAACTTCAGGAAAAAAAAAACTTTCCCAGAATGCCTCTTCTATTTTGATGCATCCATAGGTCCTATTTTGCCTGTCTTAAAAGTAAAAGTGCATTCTAATGTTACATACCCACAGCGGGATTGTATCCACGTACAGAAATAACCCCTCTGCGTACACAAAGGTGAACTTTATCCTCACTTTCTCTTCTGTGGGTAAATATTTTGATGTGAACTGTAATTAAGTCCGATGGCTACGGTGGGTAGGCCCGAGGGACGACTGCGCTCATCGCAACAACGCGCATATTTGTCGGTTTCCGGACGCCGTGCGTTCCGTCTTTACGGGCCTGTGGAGACCCAGGGAAAAGGCTATATTACATAAAGATGTTTATTCATCCTCCCCCAACCGTCGTCGGAGGCCAAATACAAATAAAAGGCAAATGCAAATGAATCCGAATGGACTTTTTAATGTGTGTGCTTTCTGTGGTTTTTAATGCAACTCCCCTGTAGAGCACCTACTGAACTGCCTTTCGCTAAGTGCTATTAAGTAAAGAAAAAAAAAGAAAAAGAAAGACGGGGAAAAGGTAAAAGGCCGGAATTTTAACACCACTTCCACATTATCCGCCAATGTAAATATGTCACCACAACAACAAAAATAACATAAGAACATTATTAACGATTGTCAACATTAAAGGCAAGGCCAAACTTTTCAGTTTTTTAGCCAACCCTTTTGTTGACCATTTATTCATGTTGACTACCACTTACCTATGTTGACTACCACTTACCTATGTTGACTACCACTTACCTATGTTGACTACCACTTACCTATGATGACTACCACTTACCTATGATGACTACCACTTACCTATGAGGACTACCACTTACCTATGTTGACTACTACTTACCTATGTTGACTACTACTTATCTATGTTGACTACTACTTACCTATGTTGACTACTACTTATCTATGTTGACTACTACTAATCTATGTTGACTACTACTAATCTATGTTGACTACTACTTATCTATGCTGACTACTACTTATCTATGTTGACTACTTATCTATGTTGACTACTAATTATTCATTGTGTACTACTACTTATCTATTATGTTGACTACTTATTTATTGGATAATGTATTATCTATTATTATTTATTGATTATTTATTTGTTTGTTTGTTGTTGTTATTTATGCACTTCCCTACTTATTTATGTTGTTGACTACTTATCTTGACAACTTATTTATTTATTGATGATTTATTTTGTATTATTATTTATTGATAATTAATCAGTTTGTTTGTTGTTGTTGTTATTTGTGCACTTCCCTACTTATTTATGTTATTGACTACTTATCTTGACTACTTATTTATACTTAGTTACTTATACATTATTTATTGATTACATATTCATTTGTTCATTTGTTGTTGCTATTTGTGCACTTTGTGGTGACGCTTTAAATCTCCTTATACTTGTATAATGACAATAAAGAGTTTTTCCAAATATTAAACACCCGAAAATTTTGTCATCCACAACAAACTACAGTCCCAATAAAAACAACTCTCCGTGAACGCGTCAATCAAATAATATGCTTTTTTTTCTTAGGAGATGGAGTACGTAGATCAAATCGGTTGGTGTGTCTATTCAACATTCTCCTGGAGTGACTGTCACTCTCGGCATAAAGAACACCTGCAGTCATTTGACAAGTAACTTGCAACACACTCCGATTTTCTTGTACGTTGTGACACTCCTATGTCAAGGTATTACTCTACAGTCGTACCTCTACTTACGAAATTAATTAAGACTTTTTTGCGTAACTTGAAAATTTCGTAAGTAGAGGTGTACTTGATATGTAAATTGTCAAATTCGTTCTACCAGAGCCGAAAGCCGTCCACTTTGTAGTACATTTTAGACTTTTACGTGTGCCCTATGTGTGTGTGTGTGTGTAAAAATATGTGGCCCGTTGCATTTAAAGTTTTTAATCGCTTAATAAGGGGAATTCTAAATAAAATAATGGATAAGGAAATGCATGTACTTTTCGGCAGATTTTGTAACTTGGATCGTTTTCGTATCTCGAGTCATAAAAATTTTGTAACTTGAAAATTTCATACCTAGAGGCATTCGTAAGTAGAGGTATGACTGTATTCCCTTTTTTAGCTACCATGATACCCACACAGTCGAGAGGACTCGAGCTAGGATGCGACGTCAAATGTGTGTGTGTGTGTGTGTGTGTTTTGTAAATGCGTCATTTTTAATTCAGCTGCTCGTTCAGCTTAACCTCTCTCTTCTCAGCAATTAATGCACACGCCACATCCTTCACGCCCGGGCTAAATAATGCAAGGGGCATCCAGCGCCCGCATCCTTTATCATCCCAAATGACAGCCATTTGCATATCTCCCTAGTCAATTAGAGTGCAGCGGAATAATCAGCCCATAATTGGAGGAGAGTGTGGGTAATCGCCCGCCCTGGCAAAGAGACAGGGCCATTGGAAGAGCGAGGGGGGGGTATAGGGGGGTGGATTTTGGCAAGACAGGCTATCTGTCTGTGGTCTGAACTTCAAAATAAGACGTTTCAACAGGCGATGGAACGTTACCACAATATTCCGCAATCTCCTCCTGCTACAAATGAAGTGTACCGTATTTTTCGGACTATAAGTCGCACCAGCCCAAGAATAGACCAGAGTTTTGATTCAGGGGTCGGCTTATACGCGAGAAATTGTAAAATTCAATGATTTTAAGGGTGCGGCTTATAAGTGGGGACGGCTTATATGCGAGTAAATACAGTATGTCGCATTTGGAGGGCCAATTGTGGTCCCCGGAATTCGTCAACAATTACAAGAAGGGCTAAATTCAACGATTTTAAGGGTGCGGCTTATACGTGGGGATGGCTTATACGCGAGAAATTGCAAAATTCAAGAATTTTAAGGGTGCAGCTTATACGTGGGGACGGCTTATATGCAAGTAAATACGGTCTGTTGCATTTGGAGGGCCAATTGTGGTCCCCGGAATTCGTCAACAATTACAAGAAGGGCTACAAAGACAGATATGCCACTACTTTCGTTTAGAAAGCGACCAATCCAAGTGGTTGAATGGCAAGTTTAAAGCGCGCTTTCTGAATTACCCGCTCAAAGAGAATGGCTATTTTTGTGAAACAGGCATTTCCTTTAATACACTCTCGCTCCACGTTCCTCCGAGGCTTTGGTGTTGTCCTCTGAACATGGTGAATAATAAATGGATTAACTAAGAAAGGGAAAACGGGAGCGAGTGAGGGACGGCGTCGAGTGGCGTACGGTGAAAACGAGAAAAAAAAACGGAAAAAAAACACGGCAAGGTTGCTTCCAATCTGCCGTGTCGTTCTTTTGTGTTCTTCCAGCTGCTTCTCGTGTTTACCCAATCTTCGTCAATTCCTAACATAACACATGCCAGGCTTTTCTCCCGAGTGGCTATTTTTCATTCTCCAAGGTAGACGGATGAAACGGTGCCCAAAAAAAAGCCCAGAAACTGTTTGAGTGTTTTGGTTCGTTTCATGTTGGTGCCTTCCTTGGGTTGCCCATTGTGGGGGTTTCCAAAAAGCCCCAGGGAGAACATGCAAACTCCACACAGGTGGACCGACCTGGATTCGAACCCAGAACTATAAAGCCGACACGCTAACCACTCATCCGCCGGGCCGCAAGGGTTCCTAAACTATTCCACAAAAGCTGCTTGGTTAAAGCAGGGGTGAAAAAAACTAAGATTGCAAGGGTCAACTTTCGGAAATTTAATTTTGTGTTGGATGAGTGTTTAACGCTTCGGCCTCGCAGTTCTGGGGTCGTGGGTTCGAACCCAGCTTGGTATACACTGTGTGGTGTTTGCATGTTCTCCCTAGGCTTTCGTGGGTTTTGTCCAGGTACTCCGGTTTCCTCCCACATGACCAAAACATGCACGCTAGGCTAACTGGATGCTAAGGTATCCCTGGCCATGAGTATAATTGGGTGCTTGCTCTCACCCAGGCTTGTGTGGGGTTTTTTCTGGGTACTCCAGTTTCTTCCCACATTCCCAAAACATGCACGCTAGGCTAATTGGATGCTAAGGTATGAGTGTAATTGGTTGCTGGTTGTCCCCTGGCTTGCATGGGTTTTCTCCGGGTACTCCGGTTTCCTCCCACATTCCCAAAACATGCACGCTAGGCTAATTGGATGCTAAGGTATGAGTGTAATTGGTTGCTGGTTCTCCCCTGGCTTGCATGGGTTTTCTCCGGGTACTCCGGTTTCCTCCCACATTCCCAAAACATGCATGCTAGGCTAATTGGATGCTAAGGTATGAGTGTAATTGGTTGCTGGTTCTCCCCGGGCTTGCATGGGTTTTCTCTGGGTACTCCAGTTTCCTCCAACATTCCCAAAACATGCGTGCTAGGCTAATTGGATGCTAAGGTAACCCTGGCCATGAGTGTAATTGGTTGCTTGCTTTCTCCTGGCTTGCGTGGGTTTTCTCCGGGTACTCTGGTTTACTCCCTGATGCACGCTAGGTTAGCTGGCTAACACTCTAAATTGCCCATGGCAGGGAATATTGATTTTCTTTTTAAGGGGGCGGGGCCTTCTCAATTTAATCCTTCATCCAGGCCTCTTTGGGGATTGGCGCCGTTTTTTGTCAGCTAGCCAACTTTGCGCCGAATAGCGGTACGTATCAGTGTCAAAATGACTGATAAGAAGATAGGGGGAGGGTGGGTTTGGGGGTCTTGAGTCGGTTCTGACCGGAGTGACGGCAAACTCCCCTATTGGACATGCCTGTCATGGCGTCCGCCTCGGTAATCCATCAGCTCCCGCGGCTGATCAATAACGTGATCGGTGGAATTTGGAGACGGAGCTCAAATAGATCTGCGCGTGTTGGGAAAAAAATGAAAATGAACGAGCTCATCTGAACGTGACCTTCAAATGGCGTAAAAATTATAATACCAAGAAGCGGTTTACGACAGGCTCCGGCACCCCCGCGACCCTGGTGAGGATGAGTTAATAATATATTTGTTTACTTTAATGTATAGCGAAGAGCAAATTCTGACTTATATACTGACTTTAAAAATCAAAATTACAGTAATACCTTGAGATACGAGTTTAAAGTGATCCGGTATTGAGCTCATATGTCAATTTACTCTTATCTCAAATCAACGTTTCCCATAGAAATGAACTAAATACAAATTAATCTGTTCAGACCCTCTGAAAAAAAGACCTAAAAATAGGATATTACAATGATAATCCATTTTTTTTAATGTTGTAATTCACCACATGCACTCACAAAGTAAGAAATAATGAATAACAATAATAATGGTTATAATCTGCAATAAAATGTGACAGTGTAGTCTTAACTTTGAGACTTGACATGTTCGGTTCGCTACACTTTTATGACACTACATAACATAACAAACTTGAAATTTAACTTAAATGACCTTATCTTAAGTATTATTTCCTTCTTTCCAGCAGCCTCAATCCACTTCAGTCAAGCATCAAAATGGAACACACTCATTAACAAAAACAAGAACTCACCTAAGCGTTATCCTCATTTCACCCCAGCGCGCAATAAATGTCATTTCAAAACAACCCAAACAATGGACAAATTGCTATTTGACTTCACCCATCCCATACTTCAAACGACAGCGGCGGTCAATAAAAGCGAACAAACATGGCCGACCGACGGACGGACGGACGGACGGACGCGGCCGTCCAGCACGGCGTTGGCGTCATTCCACGCTCGCCAGCCTTCAAACTAACTTTTAAACGGTGAAAACAAATTAGGCTCTCCATCAAAGAGACTTTTGAAAAAGCCATTCCTCTATTCCAGTTCAAACAGAAGCCCGCTCGGTAAACAGGCGCGGGGAATTCCAGATAGAAACAGTCGGATGTTCGCCACAACAAAGACGCCAGCAAAGCGGCGCAAGGCTGGAATTCATCACACACTCAACAAAGCAAACGTGACCGACCATCCATTACTAAGAGAATAAAATTAAACAAACAAAAATATACATATACAGTCGTACCTTTACTTACGAAATTAATGGGTTCCAAGACTTGTTTTGTAAGTAGAGGTGTACTTTATATGTAAATTCTCTAATTCGTTCCACGGTTCTCACACAACTACCAACTAAACCAAACTACGGCCCGCGGGCCATATACGGCCCGTTAGGCTTTTTAATCCGGCCCGCCGACGTTGTCCAAATTATAGTAAAAATCAATGACATTCATTTCCCTTTCCCCATGCAATACCCTCGCTTCCCTGATAGATGGCGCACTAACTCCAGATTTTGATGCACTGGCAAAAAAGGGAGAACAACAACACAATTCCCACTGAAATGTGAGTTTCTCTACGGTGTTAAAAATAGCAACTTGCACATGTACGCACAGCAGCAGTACATTAGCTTAATCAACATGCCGCTCATCACTCTCAATTTAAAGACTGCTTTCTTTCGTTGAATAATAATATGTTCTTAATGTTGACAGTAAATTTGAAAATACATTTTCACGTTCAATTTTGTCTTTTTTCTTATATTTCAATCCCCATGTTTGATAAATTACATTAAAGCGTGTCTTTGCCTGGTGCCTATAGATTAGCTGGGATAGGCTCCAGCACCCCCTGCAGCCCTTGTGAGGATAAGCGCTTCAGAAAATGAACGAATGAATACAAAGCCAAAGATGTTGGAAAGCGGCTTTTCCGGTGGGCCGTCATTTGCCACGCACGAGACAAAGCGGTGACATCAGGTCACATGGCGTGCCGAGCATTGTGGGTACGGCGGGAGGAATCCATCTCCGACGCCGCGGTATTGACAGCCGCGGCTCTCCCGCGACTGTCTTCGGGTTTTTGCAATTACAATCAAACGCCAGCACGTAGGCCCTTAAGCACTGACTGACAGCTCAGATTAACCGAGACGTGGCGGTGCTACGTATGTGTGTGTGTGCGTTGCGAGTGTGTGTGGATGTGTGTGCGGATATGTGTGTGTGTGTGTGAGATGGTCTGTCGGGTTGTCCATCCACATGTATTGCTTTGTATGTCCGCCATGTTCTGCCGTCACTTTAAATGTGCCTGTTGAACAGTTGATTTGGTGCGTCTTCAAGCTAATGCATGGTTGGCTAACTACCGTATTTTCTCGCATATAAGCCGCCCCCACGTATAAGCCGCACCCTTCCAATGGTTTTAATATCATTGAAATTCCTGGAGCCCAGCTAACAACGGACACCAGGCGGACGACACCCTGAATCGGTGGTCAAAACATTGTACAGGGTTAGCATTGAGGCTAATGTTAAAGACTATGTATATAGCTGTCTTCTCCAAAACACAATCTTCACGGTTAAAAGGGGAAATTTCACGCATGGTTTGCTTTACCGTGTGGGGAAATGATGCGAAAATAGAACAAATGTACAAACTGACAGTATATTTGGAAAGAAAATACAATAGTGCACTTTTTTTAACCAAGTGTAAAGCTCGCAAATTTGTCCGCAGGCTGGCAGGGAATATTTCAAAATAAAACAATGTCATGTTCAACATACGAATTTAGAATTACTCTCACATTTTCTAGCATCTACTTGACGAAAAAGTGGTATAATTTGCTTTCAAATGAGTTAACATGCACATTTTGACGACGTTTATTATTCATTATTTTTAATGAGTTTTAATTGGCAGTGAAAATAAGGTTTTTTCACCTACACTTGTACCTCTACTTATGAAATTAATTGGTTCCAAGACTTTTTTCGTAACTTGAAAATTTAGTAAGTAGGGGTGTACTTTATATGTAAATTCATTGCATTTGTAGTTTTTAATCGCTTAATAAGGTAAATTCAAAATAAAATAATGGATAAGGAAATGCATTTACTTTTTAGGGGATTTCGTAACTTGGATTTTTTTTTGTATCTCGAATCACTCCTTTGCATTTGAAAAATGTCAGAACTTGAAACTTTCGTACCTAGAGGCATTCTTAAGTAGAGGTAAGACTGTATTTTCTATTTGACAGCATTCTATGTATTATGATTTCCCAAAAATATATATATGCTAAAATTATTTATATATTAACGGTGTGTTTTACGTGAAAATAAACAGGATGGTCTATTAGAACATTGTTCCTCCATTAGTGATCAAATTGGCTCATTTCTCTTTTTTCAGGGGGCGGGGGCAATAAAACTCGGCAATGATTTATCAAACGGCGAGTAAAATATGTTACGGCGACAGGCCTACATATCAGCACCAAGGTCATTTGCATATTCACAGCGTGACCGGCGCCGGAAAGTCATCCCGGCTGCCCTTTTCCCTCCCAGACATGATGAAGCGACCACCGGCTAACCGAGCAGAACGTCCTCGCCGAGGTCCCGAGTCAGCGGGTGTGCGCCAGGGTGATGTAAACCCAAAGAAAGGCGAGGTGACAGCGGCGCGCCCGGGATCTAATAGAAGGAGAAGATGAAGCGGCCCTCTGACGGCCACGCCGACCGACGCCGCCGTCGTCGTCGTCGGGTTCCGAAAGGCAACAACTTTGGGCCAAAAAATGTGATCGGCGCTTTCGGAGGTGTCGGGATATAAAAAGCTGCGGCGGTATGATTTAACGGGCGCGTCTTATTATAACACTGTCGCTGGGCGCTGTGTAATCTTGGCTAACGCTGCAGGGCACAGTGACAAAAACACACACACACACACACACGCACGATGCACTCCGGCAGATAATATTGCTACGTTGCATTGCTATTATAAGATAGAGCTGTTTGCTATGGTGATACGTGGCCTATATGATAGTCATTTTTTTGTTTTTTTTGATGGGGGGGGTGATTTATGGCTTTGAGGCATGAGGAATAAAGGATTTATTTTTATTCATGTGTCTTCAGAGGGGAACTTTAATTCTGTTTTTTTTTTTAAACATGCTAAGATATTGGTGTTAAAGTGGCGGCGCGCGGGCCAAATCTGGTCCGCAGCATCATTGTGTGCGGCCCGGGAAAGTTAAAATTGGGAGTGACAAATTTCTGTTTTAGGATCAAATTTAAATGAAGATTAGAGATGTTTATTATGTTTCCTGATTTTTTCCCTTTTTAAATTAATAACTGAAATTTTTTTAATGCATTTTTTTTCTTTTGTGTTTTCAGGTCAAAAGCAGTTTGTAAAATGTTAAATAAATATATAAAATATTTTCAGTTTTCCACTTTAATATTGAACTAAAAATCTAAATTAAATATATACAATATTTCATGTTTTCCACTTTAATATTGAACTAAAAATCTAAAATAAACTAAATATTTCCTGTTTTCCACTTTAATATTGAACTAAAAATCTGAATTAAATATGTAAAATATTTCCTGTTTTCCGCTTTAATATTCAACTAAAAATCTGGAATAAATATAAAAAATATTTCCTGTTTTCAACTTTAATATTGAACTAAAAATCTGAATTAAATATGTAAAATATTTCCTGTTTTCTGCTTTAATATTCAACTAAAAATCTGGAATAAATATATAAAATATTTCCTGTTTTCCACTTTAATATTAAACTAAAAATCTAAAATAAACAAAATATTTCCTGATTTCCACTTTAATATTGAATTAAATTAAAAAAAAATGTTTCCTTTTGAAATGAAAAACAATTAAAAGACGTTTTCCTTTACTAAGAAAAAAAGCTAGATTAATTAAAAAAACCTGAATATTTAGGGGTTTTGATCCAGTTTATTCCAATTTAAAAATAAAATTTCTAAATATTCTATCTAAAATGGTCGGGCCCATAAAAGCTGTCTGTTTTGAGGGAGGGGCTAAATTGCTATTAATTAGAAATAGCGAAGCAGCTGTCTTAAAATATACGACATAGCGAAGAGGGCGCGAGACGCTGCGCCGCCATTGGCTCTCCTGCCACTTTTAATATCTGCACCCTGACTGCAATCACAAGCCTAATAATGGCTTCTCATTATGAGGTGTGTGCATTGTGGGGGGGGGGAAGGGGGGATTGGGGGATTGGGGGATTGTGGGCGGGGCGGGGGTCCTCGCGCCTCAATCTCCACGCTCAAAAGCCACAGATGACTCCCTGTTAAAAGTTAATTTGATTTCAGACATTTACGGAATGAGGCTGTAAATTTCAGCTCTCGGGGTGTGCCCATTGGTCGGCTTGAGATATTTGATATCCGTATTTGATTTCGCCGATTCACGATGTTAATTCACGGGTGACGATACTTAAAAAAACATTAAAAAAATAAAAGTGATGTAATATGACAGTGATAGAAAGATTCTGCTGCTTTGTGGATGTTGACTACTTATTTATTCATTTTTTAAATTAATATGATTATTTAATGTTTATCTTTTTTGTTTGTTTGTTGTTGTTGTTGACTGTGCACTTCCCTTCATATTTATCTTTTTGACTACTCATTATAAAAAAATAAGAAGTTAAAAGTGCCTGTTTTTTGCTGCTTTGTGGATGTTGACTACTTATTCATAGATTTTTTAATTAATTCAGATTATTTATTTATTTTGTTTTGTTTGTTTGTTGTTGTTATTTGTGCACTTCCTTACATATTTATGTTTTTGATTACTCAATATAGAAAAAAAATAAGAAGTGAAAGGTACCTGATTTTTGCTGCTTTGTGGATGTTGACTACTTATTTATTGATTTTTTAAATTAATTATGATTATTTATAGTTTATTGATGTTTTAAATTAATTATGATTATTAATTGTTAATCTATTTTTTATTATCTTTCCATATGTTTGTATGTTGCTCCTATTTATGCACTTCCCTACCCATTTATCTTTTTGACGACTCATTATGTGACTACGTATTTATTTATTTACTTATACATTAATTCTTTATTATTTATTGACTATCTATTTGTTTGTTGTTGTTATTCGTGCACTTTGTGCATAAGTTTTAAATCTCATAATTCATGCATAATGACAAAAGCCATCAATTCAATACACAGGAATGCTGTTCCCTAACTGTAATATCTAAAGCTACCAGTAGGCGGCGCTGTGCTTACTGCAAGAGGGGTTATATGTGATCCAAATAGGATGAGACGTCAACGTTAAGGTCGCCGTGGTCACAAAACGGCATTCGGCAATGAGCGGTCGCGGTCGGGACGCGGCGTCGTCGTTCGCCCTGGCGGCTAACGGCTAGCCGTTAATCTTTCTTTCTTCCGAGAGTTTGTGGAGAGGAAGGTCTCCACCTGACTGGAGAACTTCCTCTTCCACATACACATTTGTGAATGACCCCATCGACTCCCCCCCCGACTCCCCCGTGAGCCCTCAACCTCCCTCTTACCCTCGCTCTCCTCCTTCACGGCCTCTGTCTTAATTTCACCAGGGAATCATTTGACAGATATTGCCCTTGAAGAGGCAGCCTCGCCACCGGGGGGGAGGCGGTGGGTGACGGGGGGGGGAGGCGGGCGAGAGAGAAGTGACAGAGAGCCAGAGAGACGGGGGAGGAGGAGGAAGACGAGGAGGAGGAGGAGGAGGAGAGGGTAAAAAGTTATTAAGTGGATGTGAAAATGCAGCACAGCCAAAAAGGTTAAGTCTGGAATAGGAAATTAAAACTTGCATCGCTTTTGGCTTTAAATAGATTTGGTTTCATTACGGGCGCCAGGGCCGGTTAGAGTCAAATCCCTCTGGAAGGGGGGAGAAAAGAGAGGAGAAAAAAAAACCCAGGGGGGAGGAAGGAGAGAGGGCGACGGAAGACGGAACAATAGGATAACTAACGGAAGGAGGCCGCCTATCATGCGCTTCACATTCATTTTCAATCTCAGGCTGTTTTTTTTTTTTTTTTTTTATCCTCCCCGACCCAAGCCCCTCCCCCCGCGGTCTGCCAGGCGGCGAATACCAATTGCGCGCATCCATTTAATGCTGCGACTACAAGTGGGAGTCAAGGCCGTTACCTCGCCCGCATACAAAGAACGTGGGCTCGCAGGTGCGCTAGCGTGTTGCGCTATCTATGGCGTTCTTGTTATTTGCATTGACATTTCACCGCGTGGCGTTGAGTTAATTTCCTGGCCCTGAGACGAATGGGAGTGGGCATGAAGGGGGGGGGGGGGGGGTAAAGGGAGGACAAGTAGACTTAAGTTCGGAGACATGGTAAACACCGCCTCCGAGGGAGGGTGACGTGGAAAAACAAGAACTTTTTAGTGATGCGGTAAAACCAAGAGGGAATGAAACCTTTCAACAAACTTTCAAGAAACAGGGATGGAATTTTTTTTTGGTCTAGACTAGGGGTGCCCGATATGTCGATCGCTAAGGTACTATTGGTAGATCGCATACAGTAAGATTTGATCCAAGGATTGGATTTGTAGTCAAATTTGAGCTTGAGTAGTGACATCGCGAGTCCAAGCACGATTACACTCTGCCTACACTATGTTGGGTCCTGCTGGTATCAGATACCGTATTTATTCGCGTATAAGCCGCTGCCTTAAAATTGCTGAATTTTACAACTTTTCGCGTATGACACCATAACGCCATGGCGTATTGACGTCATGACGCCATGGCGTTATGGGGTTGTTACCTTGCAGTTTCGTGCACTTCATCTTTTTATGCGCATGTAAGCTGTACCGTTCAGTCATTTTTTGGGTCGTGGGTTCAACCCCTGGTGGTTTACAACCTTCCTCTGTGGAGTTTGTGTGATCTGTGTGATTCTTTCGTGGGTTTTCTCAGGGTACTCCTGTTTCCGCCCAGAAAAGAAATCATACATGGGAGGTTGAGGGATCACTCATACGTGAGTGTGTGTATACATAGTTGTTAGTATGGCCTGTGATTGGCTGGCAACCAATTTAGGGTGCACCGTCGCAACCCCGAGGATAAGCGGGACGGAAAATGAACGGGTGAATGCGTCAGGAGAGGGAAAAAAAAATCACATGATCAAGTCGGGGAAATCGGCAGAAGGATTGGCAGAGTGGGGGAATTAAAGAATTAGCGATTGATAGATATGCCAAGGGAACAAAACACACAAGCAGATGGAGAAGTGGGACAAGTGTCTTCATGGGATCATCTCATTTGCTACCGCTAATCATGCTAAAATAATCGCAACCAATATGAAACCGAAGAGAAAAAATATAGGCTGACAATTTTGAGGGAAATTTTCAAATAGAACCAATGTAGACCGATTTGAAGCTTCTTTTTGCAGGCGGCGTGCTAAAGCGAGCTAGCGCCGCTCAGCTCGATAGCGCTTTCTAACAAGACTCCGTCCTTGAGGGACTCTGCATACTAAAACTTCTCCGTCGGCCTCGCCGCCGAGCAAGGAGAATTCATAAACAGAGGACGGGAAGCCAAGCGGGCGGAGGGAGGGGCGGGGTTTTTGCTAGCGAGGAGAAGAAGAGCGCTAAAAGAGACGAGGGTGAATGGCGTTGTCCTCTTATCTGACTTTAGCTCACATTGTGCTTCCGTGATTGCCTCGGAGAAACGGCAGCTGATCAATAAGCGCTGTTGTCGTTTGTTTGGGTGACCAATCCCATCTGTGGGTAGATTTTTTTTGTCTTTTTATTATTTTTTACCGTTTGCAAAAAGGAAGCTTAAGGGCATCAGAGGACGGTTTAAGAGCAAATTGTCACTCTCTCTTTTCACCACGTATTAAGACACGCCTCCTAATTGATTAATGAATAAATCAGGGATGGAATACCCCGCTTGGTTACCCCGCAAATCAAACATATTTAGCAAACTGCTGACGCGCGTAAAGCAAGGGCAAGGCCATGATTGGAATCATTTGGAATGGAGAAAAAAAACTAAAACCCCTGACCTAATCCTAAAAAGCGTGATTTAGGGAGAGGTTTGCATGGGTATGTTAAGATTCTCTTGCTAAGTTTGTCCAAACCATGCTAGGTAGAGAGTAGAATTTTTTTACAGTGACTAGTAATGGCTGTCAGATCCTAATAGACGAGTGTTTGAATTTCTTCTTTTGTGTAAACTCCATTTTTTATTTGTTTTACTCTTTACGCCACCCCCGATCTAGAACACGCTGACTCGCACGCTCTCCGAGTCCGAATAAGCAGCTGTGTCCCAGCGCAGCGATGCTAAGGTTAGCGCCTTGCTCTTTTCACACGCAGCTGTGGCCAAAAAAACTGGGAAGCAACGGGGAATAGTCGGCTAAGTCGTCCCAAATCTCCCTTTTACCAGAGAGCGATTCCCGGCGTGGCTGTAGAGCTCGCTTTGAGAGTCGAATACCCTCTGAACTGACACGTATAAATCGTTACACAGAGCCACGGACTGGCGTTTTCCATTAGCTTATTGATTTGGGAGGCGCGAGGGTTTAGGGCAAGATGTCTCGACACGGGTTGGCTGGCTCAGAAGGCAAGGTCAGCGGTGCAGTGAGTTCAAAAAAATCAAGAGATGCATGATTTCCTGCAGTGTGACTTTAAAGTTGGACCGTTTTGGACTCGGCTTTAACAATACACAAATTAGAACTCGTCTTATCCAGTTTGAGTGGAAGAACCGGCAGCAATCGGGTTTTTAAAATAGGTCTGTTTTTAGATATATTTATTGGCTACCAACAATTAGTTTTGCATTTTACATGTTGTCAAAACGTTCAATTATTTTGAAAGTAGCATGCTCACTTCCTTCTCAACAACAAGCAGCGAGTTAAAAAAAACGTGTGTATATATATATATATATATATATATATATATAGATAGATAGATACATATATATATATATTGCTGGTAAACACCACTCCGAAAGAAGGTCATAAAACTTTTTCTGTGTCTGTATTCTCACCCTCTTGCTACTGTGACAGTGAAATTTCCCGAATACAACATGAATAAAGTTATCTAATCTAAAAAAAAAATTTAAAAACTCGACTCCAAAATATGATTTTGGACATTTAGCATTACTGCATTTGAATCATTTCAGAAAATCTGTCCATTCCAGACATAGCGGCCCTCCAAACAAACCCAAAACCAAACCCAATCGAGTAACCAACATTTATTTCCTCAGTATCCAAAACAGATGCAGATCAACAATACCAGGCCTTCTTCTAAAATATATGCCTCTATGTGAGCCTATTCTGAGAACACAACGCCAAATCTCAGTGGGACGCCTCAACATGTCCTTTCTAAATCTCCCAAGGGTGACCGTGTCCCCCGCTGTCACGTTGCGGATGCGTTTGGCCCTTTCGGAACCTCGACTCCTAGCTTCTGGATTTCTATCGGCGCATCTCCTCGCACACACACATGGAATACACACGCCATCCAAGCCGACGAAGAGTGGCAGGCCGGAAGAAAAGCAAATCAGAGGGGGAACGGGGGGGGGGGGGGACATGATTTCAAAAGCACTGCTGTGAAATCCTCCAGAGTTCAGATCACAGACGCACCAAAGAACCGAAGAGATCAAAGTGGCGTTCGTTCGTCGGTGGCTTTTTCAACGCGCGGAAACATTACGCATCGGCGGGAAGGTAAAAAGTAGCGAGTGCCGCGGCGTTCCGTCGGAAAGCGCCGTTCCGCTAATGTGTTATTCTTCGCAAAAAACGGCGCCTGCTCGCGTAGGAAAATGATTTGGTGCTTTTATCCCCCCTAAAGACATTTTAATAATTCCCTCAATTGTTATGTTCGCTCACTTCTTCCGACGGTTTTTTTTCGTTTTTATTCTCTTTTCACTCCGTCTTGTCTTTTGTCTTCGTTTTTATTTTAGGGGAGGGGCTTTGTCCTTAAGTGCAAGGACGCATTTCATTTCTGATGGAAAGTGAAACAAAGTTCATTTGGAGTGAAGATGAGGGAAATATCGGATATATTATGATGGAACATTCCAAAAGAAAATGCCATAATTTTTATCATAATCATGAATTTGGTGTTCATAAAGTCTTTTTTTCAAACTTGAGTCTGCAAAAAAGGGATTGTCGTCTTATATACATGTATGTATGTATATATATACATGTGTATATATATACATGTATATATATATACATACATACATATACATATGTATACACACATATATACATATACATATATATATACATATAAACATATACATACATATATACATATATACACATATACACATATATACATATATAAACACATATACATATACATACACACATATATACATAAACATATATATACATATGCATATACATATATACATACATATAAATAGATATATACATATACATATGTACATATACATACATATACATATACATATATACATATAAATATATATACATATACATGTATACATATATATATATACATACATATATACACATATACATACATATATACACATATATATATATATACATATATAAACATACATATATACATATATACATATATACACATATATATACATGTATTATTATAATCATTTCTTTCAGATGTACCGCCATTATTTAGGCTCTAAAAAAATTGAATTAGGTGTTCATAGTCGTCTTTCAAACTTGAGTGTTGCAAAAAAACGATTGTCGTCTTATATTTGGGCCAATATGGTAATTCACCAAATGGATCGGGAAAAACGCCATCTTGTTGACAGGTTCGAATCCTTTAGCCACAACAGGAAACATAGCCGTGTGCAACGATCCTTCCCTCCCAGCATTCCCAGTTTACCCATCTCTCCCTCCACCGAGCCTCTTTAGCGGTTATCCATTTTTCTCTTTTCTGAAGTCGACGTTGCCGTTTGTTCCAGCGCTTTGGCTTCAAACAGCGAGGCGCCTTTTGGGGCTACGCAACCATCTGATCCCACCCACCCTCCCTCTATTGTTTCTGCTCTCATTTTCAAGTCTTCCCAGGCGTCTGCACGTCTTTGTCTTTTTTTTTCTTCCTCTCACACTTGTGTTTCTTCTTGCAAATGGAGACAGGTGGGAGCAAACACCCTGTCAGTTTTTCGTCTTTTTTTATCTCCTTTCTGCTTTCCTTCCTGTTGATGTTCTCTCCATCTGCGCTTTGAAACGGAGAACGGGAAGGAAGGGACGTCTCCGTGGTATACTTTGCTGTACGCGCACTCCATGCTAAATTAGCACTAAACAATTAGCCGCGCAAATACGGTTATGAGTTCATATTCACAAACATGAAAACAAGTTCGGATATTGCCCATTCATCATCAATCTATCTACATGTAGAGTCATACATCTACTTACAAATGTCTCCAAGTACAAAAGTTTCAGGCTATGAAATTTTAATATGCAAATGAGTGACTCGAGATACGAAAACAATCCAAGTTACGGAATCCCCCCAAAAGTAAATGCATTTCCTTATCCGTTATTTTATTTAGAATTCTTCTTATTAAGCGATTAAAAACTACAAATGCAACATGCCACATATTTTCCCACACACACACATAGGGCACACGTAAGAGTCTAAAATGTACTACAAAGTGGACGGCTTTCGGCCCTGCTAGAACGGGCTCTTGCCGCCCGCCAGGCGGACAAACACGGGTATTACATCTATAACAGCCGCAAAGCGAGATATTTTAGCGGCGCAGGGAAAATTTTCATCTGCTTTATTTATTTTAAGACATTAATAAATCATTTCCTTATAATTTTCTCTCATTTTTGTGTGTTTCCTCACAGCTTTTATACAAAATTGGGACACTAATTTTAAAGGGTTTAGTGCAAGGGTGTCAAGGGTTGGTTCGCGGGCCGCTTTAACAACAACTTGATTTCACGTGGGCGGGACCATTTTAGATTTCATATTTAGATATATATTTTTTATAAATGGATTAAAAGAACTGGATTAAAAGCCCTGAATATTCTGTTTTTTATAGATCTAAAACAATGTTTATTTTAGCACTTTTTTATATATATTTTTAGATTTTACAAAATGATTTTTGAACTAAAAACATAGAAAAAATGGATTAAAAAATGACAATTATTGATTTAAAAGGGGGAAAATCAGGAAATTTAATATAGATCTATACTCTTCATTTTAATTTGATCCAAAACAGAAAGTCGGCACTCATGATTTACTTTCCCGGGCCACACAAAATGATGCGGCGGGCCAGATTTGGCCCCCGGGCCGCCACTTTGACACCTGTGGTTTAGTGGGTAGTTGTGTGAGGACCGTGGAACGAATGAGGGAATTTACATATAAAGTACACCTCTACTTACGAAATTTTCAAGTTACGAAAAAGTCTTGGAACCCTAATAATTTCGTAAGTAGAGGTACGACTGTTAAATAGACTTATTTGTATTTATTTTATTTTCAAAAAATTGATACAACCTTACTTTAAATGACATTACATGACACTACACACTTTCCTATAAATCTTGTGACCCGTATCCCCCCAAAATAACCCACGAAAAATGGACGGTTGAGTAGCAAATTGACACCAAATAAAGCGGAAACCAGCCAGGTCTAGAAACACAAAATAACATCATAAAGACCAAAGAAAAAAATCTCAATTTCATCCTTCAGTTGCCGTGTGTCATTCCAACTTATTACCCAAAAAGACACCACACAAAAAGGGATACCGCTCTAGAGAGCATGTGTGTGGGGGCCAATGAGATTTGACGGCACGCATTTCTCTCCGCGAGACGTGCGTAAACGTGAAAACGTTGGCGACAGCTCGCACGAAAAATCCCCACGTTTGTGATTGGTGCTCGCGTTTGATCCCGCTTTATTATGTGGCGCTGCGTTGCGCGGGTGCTTGGATACACAACTGACAAAATGTCACGGCGGTGACACGGGCGTCATCAAAGCACGCCATCTATCCCAAAGACCATCTCGTGATATTCACAAAGAACATAGAAGATAACAACACACACACACGGCGAACGTTTGCCCGCCGCGGTGATCGTATATTCTTCCGTTGTTGAGATATATCAGCTGGATGCTAGCGATGTCGAGGGAGCGCTACGCGGGAATGCGACGAGGACGGGAGGGCCACGTAAAAGCAATTCCGAAAACGCTTTACAACCGGGAACGTAAACGTTAGACAAGGTGAGACGGGTATTTTTTTTTTTTTTTTTGCTGTAGTCATTCAGCCGTGCAACAGTTGTCTGATTACTTTTGGGACAAGAACATCAAGACCGTGCCTAGGAAAAATAATAATACAGTAACATCTCGAATATCGCGGATAATGTAGACCAGATGTGGTCGTGATAATCGATAAAACGTGAAAAAAACCTTACTATTATTAATCTAATTACATACTATACTATAGTATACATTTATGCGTGTATATATGTATATATCTACCGTATTTAATTGCATATAAGCCACCTACGCGTATAAGTTACACCCTTAAAATTGGCTTGAAATTAAGTATACATACATATGTACATATATACACAGAAACATATATATACACACATATACACACATATATACACATTTACATATATGTACATATATACACATATGTACATATATATACACATATACACATATATATACACACATATATAGATATACATATATATACATATACATATATATACACATGTATATATACATATATACACACACATATATATACATATATATATACACATATATATATACACATATATACATATATATACATATATACACATATATATACATATACACATATATACATATATACACATATATACATATATACACATATATACATATATACACACACACATATATACATATATATACACATATATACACATATATACACATATATACACATATATACATATACACATATATACACACATATATATACATATATATACATATATATATATACATATATATATATACATATACATATATATATATATATATATACATATATATACACATATATACATATATACACATATATACATATATACACACACACACACATACATACATATATATACACATATATACATACATATATATACACACACATATATATACATATACACATATACATATATATACACATATATACATATATATATACATATATACACATATATACATACATATACACATATATACATATATACATATACACATATATACACACACATATATACATATATATATATATATATATATACATATATATATATACATATACATATATATATATATACATATATATATATATATATATATACATATACATATATATATATACATATATATACACATATATATACATATATATACACATATATACATATATATATACATATATATATATATATACATATATATACACACATACACACACGTATACATATACATTTTAAGAACAGAGATAGTTGATTATTCTACAGATTATTACGGAATAACTTAAGAAACTAAAGGCAGTGTCATGTTTGAACAACGTCCCGCGCTGTCCCGCAAATATTCAAGCAGGATCAGAGTCTCTAATCCATTTTCCAATCACAGGTGCCATTATTTCCCACTGCCGCGTTAATCTTCTTCCCGTATTTCACGCAAATACATTCAAATCACGTCACGTTTAACCCGAAAGCCGGCACGAAAACCAAACATGGGAAATGCGCCTGAAACATAAGTTAAAGCAGTCGGCGGCTTTACAGAAAAAGCCATTTGGAGTCAGCTGACCTCGAGGTCAGACGGCTGACTGGCTACTTTTCGGCTTAAATGGAAGTGCCGTTAGCCCACCCAAAAAGCATTTTAGGGGGAAATTACTTGTAAAGACAGCGGCCTTCCGAGTGGTTAAGATAGGGAAGTAAGGGCCAATCGGGTCAAAGGAAATGACAGAGGGGGGATTTGGGTCTAAACAGGAGTTCAATAATGTTTTGTTTGGTAGGAAATGATCGCTACTTTGACATTGTTCACTTTAATATTAAGATTTGGGTGTTTTGCATTATGGGACTGCAGTATTTGCCGGACTATAAGGTGCAGTTTGGGATGGGTCTGCGACTAATTCTTAAGTGTGACTTGTTTTTTTTTCCTTTCTATGAACACTGATAGCCTGTTATGTTGGTTTATATATAGTCATCTAAAAAAATTGTTATGCTAACAAATGCTAATTTAGCCTGCTAATCTCCATTTTACTCATTTTTACTTTGTGTTTGTGATTAGTTTCAACAAATTTTTCACGTCCCGACATAAAAAAGCAGATATGCCAAATGGCCAAAATTTTATTTAAATTTTATTATATAAAATTTTACAATTTACCAGCAGCGCATATGAAAATTGAGCTCAATATGATTTAATTTTCTGATGCTTTTTAAAGTCTTTTTTTCCCAAATAGTTCATTTTTGCAAAGAAATAAAAAAACAAACGGCAAATCAACTATTCCTCTCATTTTGTGTCAAAAAGGAAGTGAGCATGCTACTAAACTTTCAAAATAATAGATAAGCATGACTCTGCGTTTCGAAAAAAATCGACGTGGTAAGTTAAAATGGCGATAATTTTTGTTTAAAAAAATTAAATTGCTGGGGAAAAAATATTCCTTAATTTTTTTCATAGTTTTGATACAAAATGTGTATTTAAAATTCATGGTATTTTTCAGTTCTGGAAAAACTCTCCTGGTTGAGAATGTGATTTTTTTTTCTTTCTCCAGCAATTCCGACTGTCCCGACAAGGAGGTCAAAAGGTCACCCAATTGAAAGGAGAAGTCTTTTGTCTGTCTGGGACACGCTGACCTCTCTCCACATCTCCACTCTATCTGAATTCAATTCATTTCTGTCCTTCTCCAAGACGGAGTCCTTCCCTATTCTTTATTCTTTCCGCCGGCCGAGCGATGGCCGAGCGATGGCCGACCTTGCCTCGCTCTCCGCCATCCCACATTACTTTTCATTGATGAGGGACCTGATGGTGGAAGGACAAGTACTCCTCTAAGCCAGGCCCTTCTTTGATGGGAATAAATGACGAGGCGTTGGAGGAGTGGCGCAGAGTCCGTCTTTGTCCCCATCGCAAACCACGGAATGCACCTACGCGGCTCTTTTGCTTTGAACGGACTGCTGCAGTGCTTTCAAAGTAAAAGGGAAGAAACAAAATGTCGTGGCAGGACAATTCAAGGTGAATTTGATTTCTGCGTGCAAATTCAGGAGTCCAAGACCACTGAATACTTATCTATGAGGTCGACCACTACGTATCGATGAGGGTGACTCCTACGCATCTATGAGGGTGACTCCTACGTATCTATGAGGGTGACTCCTACGTATCTATGAGGTTGACGGCTACGTATCTGAGGTTGACGGCTACGTATCTATGAGGTTGACGGCTACCTATCTATGAGGTTGACTGCTACCTATCTATGAGGTTGACAGCTACCTATCTATGAGGTTGACGGCTACCTCTCTATGATGTTGACGGCTACCTCTCTATGATGTTGACAACTACCTATCTATGATGTTGACAACTACCTATCTATGATGTTGACAACTACTACCTATCTATGATGTTGACTACTACTACCTATCTATGATGTTGACTACTACTACCTATCTATGATGTTGACTACTACTACCTATCTATGATGTTGACTACTACTACCTATCTATGATGTTGACTACTACTACCTATCTATGATGTTGACTACTACTTATCTATGATTTTGACTACTTATTGATTTATGGATTTTTTTTGCCCTCCCATCACACATTTCGAAATGAAATGTCATACCGAGAAAACCTTTAAAGCCCCCGAATACCTGCTCAGGCTTTAAATAACTTAACAAATCATCAAACTCTTTATCAAACAAATTTGTATTGCTAAAAAATGAATATTTGTCTGTTGTAGGAGAAGAAAAACGCAGCCAAAGCCAAAAGTTGAACACTCAAGCACTCCATAAAGCCACATTCCCAGGACACATTAAGTGCATATTTGGAGCTGCTACCACACACACTATAGTATGTGGGTGTTTTTTTTTTTATGCGGGACAAAATGTGCTTGCCCTTTCCGAGCAATCATGTCAAGTGGCAAGCTCCTGGCAAGATGCATATTGATAAGGCAGGGACTGGAAAACAAGGCAAGAGGAGCCACTACAGCGAGTCCCAGTGGCCACTCGCCGACTCGCTAGGCAACCCTCGGCGATCGTGTTAACTAACAAAGCATAAAAACGTCCATTCGTGAGAAGGATAAACACCCTCCATTGAAAATTCATGAACCCCGACTTCAAAAAAGAGAGATTTGTCCGCTCGACAGGGGGATAAAGACCGACAAAACTTTGAAGGTGAAGGCGAAGAAGAAGCAGAAACAACAAATCATATCGGTTTATAACTCACTTCAAGGGCATAAATTCATTTTCTGAACCGCTTATCCTCACAAGGGTTGCGGGGGGTGCTGGAGCGTATCCCAGCTAACTATGGGGACACCCTGAATCGGTGGGCAGCCAATCGCAGGGCATAAGAAGACAGACAACCAATCAGACTCAGACACTTATTCATGTTGACTACTCGGCTATGTGGACTACTCGTCTATGTGGATTACTCGTCTATGTGGACTACTCATCTATGTGGACTACTCATCTATGTGGACTACTCATCGATGTGGACTACTCATCGATGTGGACTACTCATCGATGTGGACTACTCATCGATGTGGACTACTCGTCTATGTGGACTACTCGTCTATGTGGACTACTCGTCTATGTGGATTACTCGTCTATGTGGACTACTCATCTATGTGGACTACTCATCTATGTGGACTACTCATCTATGTGGACTACTCATCGATGTGGACTACTCATCTATGTGGACTACTCATCTATGTGGACTACTCATTGATGTGGACTACTCATCGATGTGGACTACTCATCGATGTGGACTACTCATCGATGTGGACTACTCATCGATGTGGACTACTCGTCGATGTGGACTACTCGTCTATGTGGACTACTCGTCTATGTGGACTACTCGTCTATGTGGACTACTACTTATTTATTATGTTGACTACTTATTTATTTATTACTTGTTTATTGATTATTTATGTACTAATATAATTTATATATTTATCTGTTTTTGTTGTTATCTGTGCACTTTACTACTTATGTTTTTGACAACTAATTATATTGACTACTTATTTATGACTTATTTATTGATTATTTGTCTGTTTGTTGTTGTTATTTGTGCACTTTGTGGTCAAGCTTTAAATCTCACTATACTTGTAAAATGACAATAAAAGCATTTAATTCCATTCAATTTAGCATCCAATAGCCTAGCATGCATTTTTTTTGCCATGTGGGAGGGAACCACAGTACCCAGAGAAAACCCAAGCAAGCCCAGAGAGAACATGCAAACACCAAGCAGCGAGGACGCATCCGGAATCGAACCCTCGACCCCAAAACTGCGAGCCCAACATGCTAACCATTCGTCAAGCCAGACCCAATTATACCATTTTTTTCCATTTTTTTTTTTAAATCTTGACATCTGCTATTTATTTTTTTATTTATTTTTATTTTCCACCCCGACCAATAAATGTTGATATGGCAGCAAGTCGGCAGCAGCTAATGGATTGGACACATTAGGGTGAAACGCAAGCCATTAAGGACAAATTCTGTGCAGAATAACAACAAACAAAAGAGCCCGTATGACAGTATGAAAGCTTCATGTTGTTGTTTATATGCAAAATTGTTCACTAGCTCGACAACATTCGTGCTTTCCGTCAAGTTTGGGTTTTTTACATTCCAAATGTGCGTCACTTTAGAACTAATAAAAGGAAATATTGCAGCTCCTGGAAAATCTAACAAGATGGAGAAATAGCATCACTGCAAAAGAGCAATGAGACGACCTAAGTCAATCACGAGTGTGGATTTTTTTTTGCCTTTTTAATTAGAAATAAATCATTTTTTCCAGTTATTTGTACTAAATGTTTGCTGTATTCCACTTTGTCAAGATTAAAAAAGGAGACATTTTTCCGATACCGACATTTTTTTTTTTGCCTATAATCAAAAACTGTTCATTTTAACAGGTGCCTGTTGTTTCCTATTTTCCTACTGTTCCTTGAACATGTTTTTCTTGCTTTCTGATCAAATCTACGGTGAGTGTGACTTATAGTCCGAAAAATATCAATCGATTCATCCTGAAAACAAGGGAATTTAACTAATTTAACACGTGTTTTTTTCGCCACATAGCTAACTAGCTCCACTCGTTATGTGTTACTTTGTTAATAGATGGCGAATTACAAGAAATAAAACATTTTTTCCAATCCAATATCCTGTTTTTGGTGTTTTTTCAGATCGTTGGAACCAATTCATTTCTTTTCCATTCATTTCAATGGGAAACGTTCGCTCGAGTTACGAAAAGCTCGTCATACGATCTCAGTCTCTGAACGGATTAAGATCGTATGTACGCAACAAAACACCAGTCTTATTTTCCTCTGCTTCCATGAGTAACTCCACATTTTCATGACCCATGACCCATTCGAGATAAGGAACAGAACCAAACCTCCTCAGGAAAAACTGCCTTTAAAAAAACCCCTCTCAAAGCCGTTCTCCTTCCAAGACCCCGTCCGTCGTCCATTTATTTCCTTCAACAGCCGATCCCCACTCCCTTATTGGCCCTCAATTCCTCCCCTGTTGGCGCCAGTGGAACCAAACCTTTGTTTTCTTAACCAAGTTCATCCCTCTCCATTTCCCCTCAGGCTCATATCATAAAGCCCGTCACACACACCGGCCCGGTCCAGGTCTCACGTGCCGTCCCGTCAGGGGTACTTGGGTCGAAAAACCCACAAAAAAAAAAAAATCAAGCACCTTCCCCGCTATTAGCGCCCTAGCTTCGTGTTACCATCTCGATTTTAACAAGCTACGCTAGCCAGCAGAGCTCCCAGCAGGTGTGACCAAGTCCAACCATCAAGATGCAACTAAAAGCCTTCGGAAGAGTAAGAATTTTACAGATCCCCGTTGGGATATTTTCTTTGAGTGCGTCTCTCCTCCACATGAGCGCCGTGTCCGCCGCCGTGGGTTCGCATGGGAGGAATTCAGAGTCAACATTCAAGTTTAACGGCAGGACTAACGGCGGTTTTCTTTTCAACTCTTCTTGGTGTCAAACTTGACTGGGATCACGTTCGGGCTAAAGGACACGCTTGCGGCAGTCGCAGCTGTCGCTGGCTCTAATTGGACGAAGCCTGGCGCGATGTGGAATAAGTCGATTAATCGCAGGGTAAATAGAAAAGATGTCGGTTCTTTACGGATGCATTTTAGCACCGCTTATTTATTTATTTATTTTAATCGATTTTTATTCATGTTTATTTATGTTTATTTATTTTTATTAATGTTACTTTTTAGTATTTTTATTTAATATTGTTTATTTTAATGTATTTTTATGTATTTTTGTGTATTTTTATGTATTTTTGTGTATTTTTATGTATTTTTGTGTATTTTTGTGTATTTTTGTGTATTTTTGTGTATTTTTGTGTATTTTTGTGTATTTTTGTGTATTTTTGTGTATTTTTATGTATTTTTGTGTATTTATATTTATTTATATTTATTTTTATTTATGTTTTTCTATGTTTTTCTATGTTTTTCTATGTATTTCTATGTATTTCTATGTATTTCTATGTATTTCTATGTATTTCTATGTATTTCTATGTATTTCTATGTATTTCTATGTATTTCTATGTATTTCTATGTATTTCTATGTATTTCTATGTATTTGTATGTATTTGTATGTATTTCTATGTATTTCTATGTATTTCTATGTATTTTTATGTATTTCTATGTATTTCTACGTATTTTTATGTCTTTTTATTCATTCATTCATTTATTTATTTTAATTTTATTTTTTTATCAACTTATTTATAACCTATTTACTTGTGTCTACAATGTCTTTTGCTGTGTCTGTATTCTCACCCTCTTGCTACTGTGACACAGAAATTTCCCGAGTACGGGATGAATAAAGTTATTTAATCTAATCTATATTGTGAATAAAAGGTGACATAGTTTTTAATGAGAAGATTTTTAGCTAGTGGTGCGCCTTCAGATTTTTTTTTCAATCCACACTCGGCTCAAAAAGGTTTAGGAAACACTGCTGACGGACATTTTTCGGATTGTGTGTGTGTGTGTGTGTGTGTGGGTGTATGTGGGTGTATGTGTGTGGTGTGGGGGGACCGTGGCGTGTTTGAGAGTAGGTTAGCAGGCCTTTCCAGCTGCGACTTGTCAATCATTTATGACCCGACACTCCGAGAAGGGCAAGCTTGACATTGGTGAGAGTGAAAGTTAATATTCCTTTTGCTTCTACAGCAACAAAAAATGTATTTGGCACATTTTTTTGCAGGAAAACTCACGTTGAGCGATGACTAATTCACGTCGATTCAAAATCGGTCTGAATCGATCGCATGTTTTGGGTTGAAATGAACAATAGGTTGGCTGTATTTCCAATCGTGGCCACTATTTGGCAGCAGTCAGCCGACATGCCTAATTGTGTTTGGATTTTTTCGGATTTAGAATATTATATTTAAGATAGATTTGGATTAAAGATGGTCCAGACTGAAAACTCAAAATATATATAAATATATAAAACATGTTTGCTTTAGTGCCGTATAAAATACATTGATATAAATGTACTTTGAATGCCCATTTTGATATGGGTTTTTTTGCAAAGTGATATACAAAGACTTTAGATTTTTTTTCATAAATGGATTAAAATCCCAGAATTTTCATTTTTTATAGATCTAAAACAATGTTTATTTTAGCTTTTTTAAAATATATTCTGAGATTTTACAAAATTATTTTTGAACAAAAAAAATGGATTAAAAAATTACAATTATTGATTTAAAAGGGGCAAAATCAGGAAATTTAATATACATATATACTCTTCATTTTAATTTGATCCTAAAACAGAAAGTCGGCACTCATCATCCGGGCCACACAAAATGATGCGGCGGGCCAGATTTGGCCCCGAGCCGCCACTTTGACACATGTGATATAGCCTGTTGTTTCCCATTTTCCTACCATTACTTTTATCTTTTAATTCCTCTATTTCCAACAAAAGCAAAAATTATCCTCCAAAAAATGCGCCTTATACTCCAGTCTATTCTTTGGCTAGATGGGACTTTTACCCCCAAAAATACGTCAAGTAAACTACGTCAAATGAGACGGGCAGGAATATTTAACACGCTTCTGCCAGACCCCGCTGACCTTCATTTAGCATCCCCGTCAACCCAAACAAGTGCCAAAAAAAGACCAAAAAAAACCCGCTAACGTTTCACCTCAACGCTTGACATACTTTTCCTCTCCTCTCATTTGCTTCCTCGCCCTGTTCTCGCCTCCCCCGTTCTCCCTCACCTCCTCACCCCGTTTCTCACTCTGCCTTTCCACATGAGCGGCCATCCATTCCCGTGTCTCGGAGCAGAGGAGGCGGCACGGCAACTTGGCAGGCTGTCAAGGGGGCGCCGGAGAGCCGGGAACATGTAGTGACTGGAACGAGGCCTCGTGTGTGTCTATTGGCTGGGAGGTTTTTCACCTTTTTTTTTTTGCTACTTTAACTAAACTTAACAAGACGCCGAGAGGTCACTTTTGTTCGATTTCCAGCAACAGATAAATTACCGAGCAGAAAGCATACAAAATGAACTGGGAATTCCCATTAAATGCATAGTACGGACTATAAGTCGCATTTTTTTTTTCATTGTTTGGCTGGGCCTGCGATTAATTAACTCAAGTGCGACATACAGTGGTACCTCGAGATAAGAGCTTAATGCGTTCCATTCGTGGATGTCAAGTCGAATTTATGCGCATATAAGCCGTACCCTGGATTCAGTCATTATTTTTCTGAGTTACATAGACGCAAGAAAGTACGATAATGACATACAAGCCATAAAACACTATTATAATAAATAATTCTACACTAAAGCCCAGCACATTTCGATGGGAAAAGGTTAAGTTATTTTAGTCCAACTGGATGACGGGAATAAATTAGCTACGGAATCAACTTGTAATGCTCGGTGAAAAAGGGAAAGTAGATTTATTTGTGTTCTCCGGCAAGCTGTCATGGTACAGTTGTAACTGTTATTTTTTTTCCTTTTTAATTTTTTTTGTTCTACCCAAGCCGCTTCTCTTTGCACTTTCTCTCCCTTTCTGGCGTTTGATGCAAGATCTAAAGCCGCTGTCATCTCTTTTTCTCTTTTCCTGTGGCAGGTGGGAGAGAGCGCAGGTCGACAAAGTGTCATGTTGTTGTTTTGGGACGTGTCTGCCGTGTGATGTGACGCCATTTTTGGAGAGAGACTAAAGGCAACTTTTAGGACTTGTTGGGGGGAAAAAAAGTCACAACGTCCCATGGGTCCCCAAAAATGTCATGTATGCTTGCGCTTCCTCCAGTTTTAAATTCCAGCTCATTGCACAGTGCATACTTGTCAGACGTTTTTTTGATCATTTCAAATTGTGTACGCCATATGTGTCAAAGTGGCGGCCCGGGGGCCAAATCTGGCCCGCCGCATCATTTTGTGTGGCCCGGGAAAGTAAATCATGAGTGCCGACTTTCTGTTTTAGGAACAAGTATAGATGTATATTAAATTTCCTGATTTTCCCTTTTTATAAATCTATAATTGTGATTTTTTTTATCAATTTTCAATCAGTTTTTAGTCCAAAAATCATTTTGTAAAATCTAAAAATATATTTTAAAAAAGCTAAAATAAACATTGTTTTTGATCTATAAAAAACGGAATATTCAGGGCTTTTAATCCAGTGCTTTTAATCCATTTATTAAAAAAAAATCTAAATATTATATCTAAAATGGTCCGGATGTAAAATGGACTTTCTGTTTTAGGATCAAATTAAAATGAAGAGTATAGATGTATATTAAATTTCCTGATTTTCCCCCTGTTAAATCAATAATTGTCATTTTTTAATCCATTTTTTCTGTTTTTAGTTCAAAAATCATTTTGTAAAATCTAAAAATATATTTAAAAAAAGCTAAAATAAACATTGTTTTAGATCTATAAAAAACTGGATATTCAGAGCTTTTAATCCAGTTATTTTAATCGATTTATTAAAAAAAAAAACTAAATATTATATTTAAAATGGTCCGGCCCACATGAAATCGAGTTGACGTTAACGCGGCCCGCGAACCAACCCGAGTCTGACACCCCTGGTGTACGCCGTATAACGACTTTTGTACGGGATTTTATTTAAGTACGTCTTTTTGGTCAAAGCGATCTGCTAATAAAGCTTTAAGCATGATAGTCACTATATAAATATAGCACGTCAGCAAGCAATGTACGCAGACAGTCAAGCTGTCAACGTCATAAAGCGACATGAATTGAATTTTTTGGAGCATCGTATTTCGAAGGTGTACAACCATAAAGCGCTTTTTTGTTATTGACAAAGATTCAAACTTACTGGTAGACTTGAGGGGCGGTCCGTGGAGGAAATGCCGTCCTCGGTCCTGCTTTTCCCAGAATTCCCTGGGGCAGGGCCACCACTGCTGTAATTCTCTTGGCGTGGCTCCTTTAAAGAAAGAGACACACGTCTTAACTCATTGACAGCGATAGTCGTCCAATTAATTTGATGTACACACGTATAAATACAAAACATCCGTTTTGGAAAAAAATACAAGAAAATGACAACTAATATTACGAAAACTACCATATTTACTCGCATATAAGCCGCTTTTGTCTGGAAAAAAATGACTGCGCAGCAGACAAAAGTTAATATATTCACTCATTTATTATTAAGAGATGGTAATGAGTGGTTCCCGGAAATCCACATTTCAATTATCGGCCAATTAAATCCCAGAAGTAGAAATAAGGTGACATTTTTATCACTTAAAATCTGCCGTCAGATTGGCGAACCCGTGAAAGCATTTTTTGGTATTTTAATTGCTTATTTTTAACCTTCTAACTTTGACTTTAATAGTTTTTCATTATGCACTTTACTGATTATGTTTATTTTTAAGGGTGGCTTGTGCGTATCTTTTAATTTTTTCTTCTGTTAATTTGTTTTAGTTTAATTGCTTATTGTCAACCTTAGAAGTTTTGACTTCAATACTTTTTCATTATGCATGTTACCGAAAATATGTTTATTTTTAAGGGTGGCCTATGAATATCTTTGAAATTTTCCTTGTCTTATTATTTTTATCTTTGACACTTTTTTGTTTGTTCTTGGTTTCTGATCAAATAAAAAAATGTCCTATCCAAAAATGCGCCCTATATTCGTTTTTTTCCTCTTTATTGTGTTTTTTTGTCTTAATTTCATTATCTTGGCCACATTTTTTTGTTTGTTCTTGGTTTCTGATCAAAAAACAAACAAAAAAAACACACACAAATGCGACTTATACTCCTGTGTAACTTTTTAATTCCTCTTCATCATGTCTTTTTCTCTTAATTTTCTTATCTTGGCCACATTTTTTTGTTTCTTCTTAGTTTTTGATCAAATAAAAAATTGCCCTCCCAAAAATGCGCCTTATACTCCAGTGTGACTTGTGTTTTTTTCCTCTTCATTGTGTCTTTTTGTCTTAATTTAATTATTTTGGCCATATTTTTTGGTTGTTCTTGGTTTCTAATCAAAAAACAAAAATAAATCTTATCCAAAAATGCGATTTATACTCCAGTGTTACTTTTATTCCCTCTTTATCGTTTCTTCTTGTCTTAGTTTTCTTATCTTGGCCACATTTTTTGTTTCTTCTTGGTTTCTGATCAAAAAACAAAAACAATTTCCACCCAAAAATGCGACTTATACTCCAGTGTGACTTTTTATTTCCTCTCCATTGTGTCTTTTTCTCTTAATTTTCTTATCTTGGCTTTTTATTGTTTGTTCTTGGTTTCTGATCGAAAAACTAAAAACTTATACTTATATACTTATACTTTTTTTTTTTCTCCGTGTCTTTTTGTCTTAATTTTCTTATCTGAGCAACCTTTTTTTGTTCGTTCTTAGTTTCTGATCAAATTTTCAAAAAAATCCAACCCAAAAATGCGCCTTATACTCCAGCCGATTCAACTTACAGTCCACAAAATACATTAATCACCCTTTAACTAAAACCCGTAAACACGCCAAAAAAAACAACCCTCTAGCATAGTCCCCACAAAATATCGTCTAAAAACAAGTCCAATATTTACTCGGGCGTACGAGTGTGTGCGTGCACCACCGCGCACGCACGTGTGGGCGCTCGAGGGGATTTCGCTTTTAAGTGGGTCAACGCCAGGTTAGCCCGCCGCTACTGTTGACGCTAGCGTTCTTACATCACTGCCGTGGACGATCAAGACGGGGCGGGTGGGAAAAAAAACGGGTTGGGGACCGGGTAGAAAACACAAGGTGACATGGAAAAAAAGTGGAGTAGGAAAAACAAAAAAATGGAGAGAGAAGCGCTGATTAAAAGTCATAAAACATCAGAGGCAAAATGAAGTAGCGCTGCGAGTGCATCCTTTCATTTGAGGACCCCCCCCCAAACCCCCCCATTGTCTCAAAATCCCATTTCCCAGCTAATTTAGAAGCTTCTAAAATACACTGGGCTCCATACCTTAAGCCCAAGGCCACGGCTAATCCCGTCTCCACACCCGCGTTTTTGCGCGAGGGCGCACACTCATTTATCCTCGCCGCTTTTCAAAAGACTTCATCTTGGCGCGGTGGAAACCGACGAGGGAGACGCCGAGCCAGCGTTTGAAGTACGTGAGGGAATGCGGAGGAATCAAACTGTGAGCTAAATGCTATTAGACAGCTGTGTGCCGAGCCGGTGTAATATTAGATTTGATTGAATAGATGACTGCTCCATGCCGTGTAACGTATAGAGACGGAGAGGCTTTGCGGCGACGTGAATCAATATCGGGGGGGGGGGCGGAGTTAGCATCCAGTTAGCCTAGCATGCATGTTTTTGGGAAGTGAGGGGAAACTGGAGCACCCAGAGAAAACCCACACAGAGAACAAACAACCATGCACACTTATGGCCAGGGACAATGTAGCATCCAGTTAGCCTAGCATGCATATTTTGGGGACGTGGGGGGAAACCGGAGCACCCGGACAAAACCCACGCTAGCCCGGGGAGAACAAACAACCAATCACACATGGCAAGGGACAAATTAGCATCCAGCTAGCCTAGCGTGCATGTTTTTGGGATGTGGGGGGAAACCGGAGCGCCCAAAGAAAACCCACGCAAACCTGGGGGGCAAAAAAACAATCACACTCATGGAAAGGGACATCTTAGCATCCAGTTAGCCTAGCATGCATGTTTTGGGGAAGAGGGAGTAAACCTGAGCACCCAGAAAAAACCCACACAAGCCTGAGGAGAACATCCAAACTCCACACAGTGAAAACCGACCAGGGATCGAACCCTCAACCCCAGAACTGCGAGACCGACAGACTAATCATTCGATCGGTATCAAATCATATGTCAAAAAAATAAAAATAAACAGCATTTAGACGGCTAGATGGAAATATTTTTTTTACAATATCTTATACTTGAAGACGATTTTGTTGCACGCAGCGTCTTTTTAACCCAATTTGGATCCCTTGTTTAACCAATTAAAGTGCAAGCATTCTAAATCGACCTTTGAAAAACATTTGGACGCCTCTGATGTCTTTTTTTTTTATCTTTTGCCGCTTTACGAAGTCAAACATACATTTTAAGTAACACACGGATGGATATACAACAGGGTAGATTGACTTTCATCTATGGTTACATCTTTAAAAAAAATAAAACAAGCCGTGTTGGGCTTAAGATATTTAATGAGCATTCATGCCGAGGTAGAGAATATTATTATTATTATGGCGACGGGAAAGGTGACCATTATAAAAGTGAAAATAGCCACGGGAACGTGTGTGTGTGTGTTTATCTGGGTTGCCGCATCTTAATGGCTGTATTTGAAACATGGGGTGCCAGTCTTTCAAGACAGAATCAATGGCGACCATTCACAGGGGCTTTTCATACAAAGTGCTTGATTTTTTGGGGGTAGACCGCCAAGCTGAAAAATGGACGCATCTTTTGTTTCTTAAAAAGTGTGCTTATGCTCAAAGGATTGACATTTTGGGTGTGAAATGTTACACGATTGGTCGCTTAGATAAAGACAAACTGTATTAAAATCCAATGTTGTTTTTGTTCTCTGTTATTTGAATTGATTTTTTTGTCATTATCCGTTTAGATTAAACTTTATATAAGTATAATGAGATTTAAAGCTTCACCACCAAGTGCACAAATAACAACAACAAACAAACAAATAAACAATCAATAAAAAAGTAAAAAATAAAAAGGTAGTCAACAACAGAAAGAAGTATTGAGTACTAATAAGTATTAATAATAATAATAATAATAAATAAATACTCGCATAATAATAATAAATAAATAATCAATAAATAAGTAAGAAATAAAACATCTAGAAATAATAATAAATAAATAATCAATAAATAAGTAAGAAATAAAAAATCTAATAATAAATAAATAATCAATAAATAAGTAAGAAATAAAAAATCTAATAATAATAATGAATAAATAATCAATAAATAAGTAAGACATTTAAAAATCGAATAATAACAAATAAATAATCAATAAATAAGTAAGACATTTAAAAATCGAATAATAACAAATACATAATCAATAAATAAGTAAGAAATAAATAAGTAGTCAACAACAGAAGTATGGAAGTGCACAAGTAACGACAAACGAATAATCAAATAATAATAAATAAATAAGTAGTCAACAACAGAAGTATGGAAGTGCACAAATAACGTCAAACTGATAAATAATCAAAAAATAATAAATAAGTAGTCAAGATAAGCAGTCAACAACATAAATAAGTATGGAAATGCACAAATACAACAACAAACAAACAAATAGATAAATAATCAATAAATAAGTCAAATAACTAAGTAGTCAACATAATAAAGAAGTATAACTGTTAATTTGTGCACATGCTAGCTATTTTAGCCCCGTTAGTGATCCTATACTTTTTTTAATTTTTTGACCAAACAGCAAATAGCAGCTGCAACGGTATTAAAAATAAAAGTGTATTACCACCTTGAAGACAAAACCCACACGACTTTTGGCAACAACAAAAAAACAATGGGCAAACATTTGCAAGCTCCACTTTGACATTTTGTGTCGGCGTATCTTTTCTTTCCACGCGTGTGAAGTCGGCGTCCGTGAACAAATGGAACGGCGGTTCCCGACAAACGGAAGGCAGCTAAATGAGGCCCCCGGGGGTGCCGTGCCGCAACGACCGCTCTGGCTTTGTTCGGAGCTATTACCGTGGCCCTGACCAATCCAAAACAACTCTCCTGTTGTCGCTCATTTGAATTTGAATAGCCGCACGGCGACACGGAAACAAACAGAAATCAAAAACGCAAAGAAAAAAATAAAGAAATAAAAAATCAAGGCAGAGGTTGATTCTGCTCGAGCAATTGCCAAAAGCCAATAAGAGCGCAGGTTGGAAAAACATAACGGTATAAAAAATATACGCAATCAACCATCCCCTGATTTGAACTTGACTCGAACGCAAAGTGTGTTACATTTAAAAAAAAAAAAAAAAATTATGACAGCATTTTCCGGACTATAAGTCGCAATTTTGTCCATGTTTTCCTGAACTACAACTAACACTCAAGTGCGACTTATACATTTTTTCTCTCTCACTACCACACTGACAGCCGGTTTTTTAAGGGTATAATTATCTGGAAAAAAAAATTAACGGATGACTATTTAGCCTGCATTTTCCGGACTATAAGTCGCAATGTTGTCCTTTTTTTCCTGAACTGTGACTAATACTCAAGTACAACTTATACATTTTTTTCTTTCTCTGCCCACTGACAGCCTGTTTTTTTAAGGGTAAAATTATCTGAAAAACAAATTTTAACAGTTGCCTATTTAGCCTGCATTTTCCGGACTATAAGTCGCAATTTTGTCCATGTTTTCCTGAACTCCACCGAACACTCAAGTGCGACTTATACATTTTTTCCTCTCTCACTGCCCTGTTTTTTTAAGCATATAATTATCTGATTTTTTTTTAAACAGATGCTTATTTAGCCTGCATTTTCCGGACTATAAGTCGCAATTTTGTCCATGTTTTCCCGAACTCCAACCAACACTCAAGTGCGACTTATACATTTTGCCATGTTCTTTTTTCAAAGGCTCTACTAATCTGAAAAACAATTTTTAACAGATGCCTATTTAGCCTGTTCTTCTCCACTTTCCTCGTTACTTTAACACATTTATTCTTAATTCCTAACCAAATCAAAAATTGCGCTCCCAAAAATGCTTTTCCGGCTATCACACATCTTCCTCAGTGTTGGAGTAATCATCATCACCTAACACTCAGATGCGACTTATAGTCCGAAAAAACACCGTAAATGAACTTCAAGACACTAACCAACATTTGACGCAGCTTTAGCATCCAACAACACGCTATTCCCCAAGCGGGAGGGGCTTAATCAAATACCCTTTCCTATACCGCGCACCCATACATCCACATAAATGCATCCGCGTAAAATCCGTCACGCTCAAGTGCTCGTCAGAGGCGGCCAATCTGAGTGCGGCAGGCCCGGGGTTGCCGTGGCGATACGTGGGGACATTTAGAGGGCTCAGATAAACTCTGCCATTTAAAAGGTTATGACAATTAACGCAGCTCTCCGCAAATTACCACCGCCAGACCTTTACCCACGGACATCTCTCTCTCTCTCCTCCTTATCGCCCGACACCCAGCCTCCCCCCATTCGCCTCCCCCCTTAGCCCCGCCCCCCTCCCCCATCCCTTCCCCTCCAGCCGCCGACGCTTTCATTATCGCGCTAATTAACGCGGTCCCTTATTTAATATTCACGCGGTGACCAATTAATGGCGCTGAACTTTGGGCAAACCCCCCTCCCACCCGTGGCGTATCTTCCACTTTAGCCGCCGCCCATTTTTTTCGACTCCGCCGAGCCACTTTCATTTCCCCCCGTCTCGTCCCTTCAACCTCGCGGCGGCCAAGGTGAGCGCCAATTTCCGCCAGAGGGGGCGTGGGCAGGGGGGGGGGAGCTAAAGGTGGGCGGCGGACCTCGGCCATGGGGTGATAAAGCTAGAGGCCAGGCTGCAGAAAGGCTGGGCAACCTTTTAATTAACCCGCTGTGATTAAAAGAGAGGATGGAGAGGGGGAAACGGAAGTGACTTGGGAGATTCGCCCAGTGACACTTCTATTCGGAAATCGTTGTAATCCACAACAAAGTCGTACTTTCTGGGAGAAAATGTAAATTAAAAAAAATCAAGTACAGTGGTACCTCGAGATACGAGCTTAATGCGTTACAGGACTGAGCTCGTATGTCAATTTACTTGTAACTCAGGGGTGTCAGACTCGAACCATATTTCGTTGTAATGTGATCTGATTACTTCTAGGTTTGATTCAATTAATAGTCTGTATATCTATATATTTTTAAATCATATTTATGGATCATTTTGTTACCTTAACGCAAGGGTGTCAGACTCGGGTTGGTTCGTGGGCCGCTTTAACGTCAACTCGATTTCATGTGGGCAGGACCATTTTAGATATAATATTTAGATTTTTTTTTTTATAAATGGGTTAAAAGAACTGGATTAAAAACCCTGAATATTCTGTTTTTATAGATCTAAGACAATGTTTATTTTAGCTTTTTTAAAATATTTTTTTAGATTTTACAAAATGATTTTTGAACTAAAAACACAGAAAAAAATGGATTAAAAAATGACAATTGCAATTCCCCTTGTTAAGCGATAAAAAAATGTAAACGTAAAACGCAGCACATATATACTCACATAGGGCGCACTTAAAAATCTAAAAAAAATTCCAAAGTGGACAGGGTGCCCAATCAGTAGGCGCTAAATTCAAGATTCTGTATGACGCTGATGGGTACATTGCTTGCTGACGCGCTATATTTATATTTCTATATTGTATATGCTTAAACGTGACTATATTAGCAGTCGACGATAATGTTTTCATTTGGTACTGGTGACTAAGACGATCCGGATTATGGCCGAAATGGGTAAAACGAGACCGGTTTTACAAAAACATACTTAAAAAAAATAAAAATAATAAAAATTTTCCTGTTAAAAAAGTTGTCATATGGCGTACACCAAGGGTGTCAGACTCAGGTCGGTACAAAATGTTACTCGTATCTCAAATTGCTCGTATGTCGGGGCACTCGTATGTCGAGGTACTACTGTAGTATAGATTAGAGGAATGTAAGGCGCCATAGAAAAATAACTAGAAATTATAGCGCCATCATTCACACATGTCCATTTTATGAGGTAGAAGCTGTTACTAGACAACATGTACGCAAAAGGGGGTGCGGATGTGGCAAAGTGGGTTCACGTACCCCCCCCCACGAGGGCAATTGATCCAGCCAGCCGTGCTACTTTACAAACTCATAAAATCTGGGGGAAACTTGCTGCATCTTTCACAAGTAATAACAGTCACACGGCATCGTAAATAATTCATTTCCCCCCAAAAGGCCGTAAATACATTTACGGCTGTTGAAGGACTCTGTAAAAAGTCAAAGAGACCCTAATAAGGAATACGTTTAGCGTCAAAAGTAATAGGGATAAAAAAGGATGATGGATGAATCGATATAAGGCGGGAAAAAACAAGAAATCGTCGCCCTGGAAGTATTAGACAGAAACACCAAAAATGCACAACCACTGTTAGACAATACTATTACATATGCAGATGCCACCTTAGTTTACAAAAACCTCAAACACGAAGCTCCGCCTCCACCGCAAGATTTTGTACCCAAAAATTCCAACACATCAACAAGGGCTGGCTCTAGAGGTGACTGTGTAGTTCCCTTCAAAGAATGCTAAATTAGCTAAACACTGTCTCTCTTCATACCTGGAACTCAATAGCAATTAGCATAAGCCAACTCCCGCCTCCGAATCTCTCGGCCAATCATCTTAAAGCTGTTAGACCAACAAAATTGCAATCGCAACGCTAACTATGCTACGTGTGGGTGTGTCTAGTACGCGTCATGGTTTATCTTCAACCTACACAATGGGATTAAAGATCGAAATTAGCCCTCGGCTACAATCTTACAGACAATTTACATATATGTTCATTAACATGAATATAAATATGTTCATTAATATGTGCTGTCCCTTATTAAATACCGTATTTTCTCACATATACACCGTATTTCTCGCTGAAAAAATGACCAGAATCTGAAAAAAAATCAACTAAATAAAAGCTACGGCTTATATGCGCACAAATTTGACTTGACATGCACGAAACTGCAAAATAATGCCGCCACGACACGATGACGTCAAGACGCAATGGCGCCGTGACGTCACGACGCAAGCGAATGCGGCCGGTACGGTCATTTATTTCAAAATAGAGAAAAGATAAACAGATAAAATGCAAAACAAAATTAATTTTGATGTCTATGAATGAAATTCATGAAGAAGAATAAAACACACTTCCTGGTTGTACTGCTCACATGACTTCCTTTTTGAATTGAACTTCCTTATGATACAAAGCCAAATAATGTGAAAATTTTCACATTTGTACTCCCTATTAAAACCACGAATATGGAGGTGAAAATTGTGAATCAGGGACGGCTTATACGAGAGAAATTGTCAAATTCAACCATTTTAAGGCCATTTTAAGGGCACGGCTTACACGCGGAGGCGGTCAATATGCCAGAAAATACGGTACCTCAATTACGATAGCGTTTTTTTTCCCTTTTTCTATCTGTCCTTTCAGCCGTGACTTCCGCGAAATATCTTTATAGCCTTTTCCGCTCCCCGCAAGTTCACGAAAGTGCAAGCGACTCAAAGAAATGCGCTATTTTCACTTTAAATTGCTAGGAAACGAGCTAATAGTGTTTGGTCGCAACGCTAATTCTTTGTCAAAGGAAGCGGGAATGCTTCCATCAGCGTGAAGATGTCCTCTGGCCAGGGTTAATGGGAGTGAAGTGGGCTGAAGGAGGGTTGAAAAACCACATAAAGAAGGCGCCGGCTTGGATTTCTCCATTTAATGTCGGGTCAAAATAAAAGCGCGGGTCGGAACCGCCACGACACCCTCATCGCTCGCGGGTTCAACGTCTTTTGTGCGCGTGTAATCTATTCAATGCGGCTCGCATCGGGCCTCATCTGGGTCCCGGATCGCCGACGAAAGGTCAACGTTTGACCTTTTTCCGCGGCTCGGAACGGCCGCCGCGCTTGCGTCCGATTTGCGCTCGGGCGTGCGAAAAAAAATAAAAACGAGGCGGAAGAAGACGCTGGGAGAAAAGAACAGCTTTGATGTGAAAGCGGGCCAAATCCTCCATTTGTAATCCTGTCCAGCTGTAGTGTGTAAATTCAATTTCCAGCCGTGTTTACTCTCCGATCCAAAATGGTAGACTTGGCCTTTTTTTTCGTATTATTTCCAGACTCTGAAATACTCGCCAACTCAATCGATTGACAGTTAACTTTTTGGGTGGGTGGAAAAAAAATGTCATGTTTTTCCCCCACAAATCAATACGGTCAGATTACTTGAAATTATTAAAACACACACACACGGCGACAGGCGATCCTCTAGGGCGAAAAAATTGGAGTTACAGTCACGTCGATAGAAAAAACGCATCTTGCACGACGTGAAATTCAAGTCTGGCAACCCGATCATCGTATTCCAACTTTTATTTGACTGACTAATTGCATACCTGGCAACTCATACGTTTTTTTTTCGTGTATTTTATAGGTTTTTGATCGTTTCAAATTGTGTACGTCGTATAACAACTTTTGTACGGGATTTTTTAAAGTACTTTTTAGTAAAACCGATCTTGTTTGACCCATTCCGGCTCTACTCCGGATTGTCTCGGTCCTCGTTAGCAGACGAAAACACTGAACGCAGGAATAAATCATTTTTGTACTTTTCCGATCTGTCGAGATTTAGCATAATAGCAAACACTTATTATCATTATTATAACAACTTTTCTCATTTCAAGTAGGAGGGTGAGATTTAAAAACATTTTTTTTACTTTGATGGACCGGCACTAGGTAGCTTGCGGACCAGTACCGGTCCACGGACCGGTGGTTGGCTACCCTGGCCATATTTTATACGTTTTTGGGTCATTTCAAATTGTCAATGCCGTATAAGATTTTGTACGTCGACTGCTAATATTGTCATGTATAAGCATATATAATATAGCAATATATAATATAGCAATATATAATATAGCAATAGATAATATAGCAATATATACTATAGCAATATACATTATAGCAATATAAATATAGCGTGTCAGCAAGCAATGTACCCAGACAGTCAAGCTGTCAGCGTCAAACAGCGACATCTACAGCATCTTGAATTTAGTGCATACTGATTGGCCACCCAGTCCACTTTGGATAAATAAAATTAGAATTTGTATTAATAACTTGTGTAATAATTAAGTGTGCCCTGTGAACGTATACACTTTTCCTGTATTTTATACGTTTTTTAATCATTTCAGATTGTGTACGCCACAGGTGTCAAAGTGGCGGCCAGTGGGCCAAATCTGGCCCGCCGCATCATTTTGTGCGGCCCGGGAAAGTAAATCATGAGTGCTGATGACAAAAACGTCATCATCGACTGCTAATATTGTCATGTTTAAGCATATACAATATAGAAATATAAATATAGCGTGTCTGCAAGCAATGTACCCAGACAGTCAAGCTGTCAGCGTCATACAGAATCTTGAATTTAGCGCATACTGATTAGGCACACCGTCCATTTTGGAGCAAATTTGAGACTTTTAAGTGAGCCCTATCTGCTGTGTTGCATTTGTACGTTTTTTTAATGGTTTAATAAGGGGAATTGCAATCATTAAGGGTAGCAATTGGCCAAGGTTGACAGCTATGTGATAATAAATCCCGAGAAAGCAGTCCGTAGTCATTGTAGTGCTTGACACGACACAACAAATAAAGAAGCCATCAGCAGCGGAGCAAAAAACAGCGATTGCCAATCAGAACGGCGGCGTGCCAGTATTGTACCTGCCGTAGAAATGTCAGCATGGGTCAGTGGTGGAAATGCCTTGTTGCAATCACAAAATGTCAAGCAGGCAATAGATTCGCCGAGTGAATAATGTTTGTTCACTTGGCTGCGCCGCCGTGTCAAAGTGGCTGTTCAAAATAGGAAAAGAAGAAGACTATCCATGATCCAATGGCTATCATTCAACCCAGGAAGTAAGAAATCGGGTTCAGAGTGTAAAGAAGGCGGGAATTTATTCGGTTTTAGACGATGGAAAATCCCATTTTAAATTGGGTTACTAAAGTATAACATGTGGTCTTAAATATTAAATTAATGTACTACCATATAATGCACGAGATTCAAGATTCTGTAGATGTCGCTGTATGACGTTGACAGCTTAATTGTCTGGGTACATTGCTTGCTGACACGCTATATTTATAGAGTGTATGTCAGGGGTGTCAGAGTCGGTTTGGTTCACGGGCCGCTTTAACGTCAACTTGATTTCACGTGGGCCAGACAATTTTAGATATAATATTTAGATTTTTTTTAATGGATTAAAAGAACTGGATTAAAAGCCCTGAATATTCCATTTTTTATAGATCTAAAACAATGTTTATTTTAGCTTTTTTTATATTTTTTTAGATTTTACGAAATGATTTTTGAACTAAAAACAGAAAAAAATGGATTAAAAAATGACAATTATTGATTCTAAAGGGTAAAATCAGGAAATTGAATATACATCTATACTCTTCATTTGAATTTGTTCCTAAAACAGAAAGTCGGCACTCATCATTTACCTTCCCGGGCCACACAAAATAATGCGGCGGGCCAGATTTGGCCCCCAGGCCGCCACTTTGACACGTGGTGTATGTAACGTGAAACGGAAGTTGTTTCGCAGGCTTCATCTTTTGTTGATGTTAAACCTGTGACTATATAAATTGTTTTTGCGTAATGTTAGGAGATTAAAGTGATATTGAGGGTAAAAAAAGTCGTAAGGTTACGATATTTATTACATTATATGAAACGGACGTTTTTTGGTTTCAAGGGCATCGACTGTGTGAGCACAACGTTTCTTTTCATGCCATATTAGGATATTAAACTAATATTGGGAGTAAAATGCATTCAATTATGAGATAAAAAATGTTTCATTACGCATTTTTACATTATGTGGAAGTTGTTCAGGGTCCGTAAACATCGACTTTTACTGACATAAGGTCGGAGTAAAAAGATTTTGGAATAATTTATATGATTCCTGTTGATAAAACTTTGATGAGAATGACTTTATATTGTTAATATAGGCGATATAGTTTTAAATGAGAACATTTTCACCCAATTTTTGTAAAAAAGCAAAAAGTGTACTCAAGACAATCAGACACGTGCTAACAAGGACAAGCTAAAACTGACAACAATTCTGGGATTTTTTTTTTTATGTAGAACTAAGGACTAAAATTGTGTAACATTAAGAAATACCACTACAATAACAAAATTACCGATTGCATGAAAACTACAGACTAAAATTGTGTAACACTAAGAAATGCCACTAGAATAACGAAATTACCGATAGCATGAAAACTAAAGTATACACTGAAAAAAATAGCACATTTGAAATCCGTGAGCAAAATGGCCCCAAAAAATATCTGTTCGTGTCATTGCAGAAAAATGCAAAAACAAGCAATTTGACGACTATTATAGCAAAAGGGAGTCTGTGCGCCTACCTGAGGTGGTAGTCGGGACTGCAGGTAAGAGTTCGGATTAGCGCCAGCGGGCGTTTGCTGCGTTGGACTAAAATAGGGTGGAGTTCCCTGTTGGCCTGCCCCCTGCTGGCTGTAGCTTGCCATTCCCTGTTGGCTGTAGGGCGCCACCTGGCATTGCAAAAAAAAAAAATCACAGAATGGGAAATGAGTTGGGTCAATGTTCACTTCAAAATAAAAGAAGGCCTACTCTTCATTTTAATTTGATCCTAAAAAAGAAAGTCGGCACTCATCATTGACTTTCCCGGGCCACACAAAATCATGCGGCGGGCCAGATTTGGCCCCCGGGCCGCCACTTTGACACCTGTGCCTTAACGCATTCCCTGCCATTGCAAAACATTTGAAAAAAACATTTTTAAAACCTGACATTTTTCACCCGATTCCCATCCTCCGAAATTGACGTAATTGGGTTCGATTCCCACTAAAATCCTGATTTCTAATTATGGAAAACCCTAGTCTTTAATCTTTGAGGACCCGTACCTGACTCAAAACCATCAACCACAACGCGGATGTTCTAGGGAAACCACACGCACCCAAACATCCCACGCGGGGCGCCGAAACCGGGCCGGTCGCCATTTTTCCAATTCATCCCGACGTCCCTTGGCTCGCGGATCTCAATTTATCTGGAGCGGGCCTTCGGTTCGGTGGACTCCCAGCAGTCGTGTGCCTAATGAACTCGCGGCGCAAAAAAAAGAACGCTAACACGCCGTCCTGCCGCTCGCCAAATGTGTCATCCTCTTCAAATGATCTCCATCTCGGTCGGATCGCAACTGGGATGAGATGTCTTGGATGGTCTGGCACACCCCCGTCCTGGAAAGCTAACGCTAATGAGGGATACGCCGATGATCTGGGGCCTTGCGGGGCGGTACGGTAGAAAGTCGCTCGCCAAGCGCCCCCACCGCATTACGTGGCGGCTACGAGAGTGCGGCTGGCAGGAACACAAATGTAGTCTTAATCGTGGCTTGTCATTTGTTATGACTACAGACAGAAGCAGGTGTTCCCTGGCTCACTCCAAGGATTTCAGCGGAGGCGCAGCTTGCCTCGCAGGCCCGGACACCCGTGTGCAAGATCCAAACAGATGACTAAACGTCATTTACAGCTGGCGCTAAAGCAACACGACAGCGCTTTTCATGTCCTATTTTCCCCATCACTTCACGTTAGCATAGCCGTCAACTTCGGTCAATTGCTAACGTCATTAATGATTGCAATTCCCCTTATTAAGCAATAAAAAATAAAAAAAAATGTAAAACACGGCACATATTTACTCACAGAGGGCGCACTTAAAAGTCTAAAATTTTCTACAAAGTGGACGCAGTGCTCAATCAGTAGGCGCTAAATTCAAGATTCTGTATGACGCTGATGGTTACATTGCTTGCTGATGCGCTATATTTATATTTATATATTGGATATGCCCAAACGAGACAATATTAGCAGTCGACGATGACATTTTCATTCGCTACCGGTGACCAGTACGATCCGGATTATGGCTGAAATAGGTAAAACGAGACCGGTTTTACAAAAAACATACTTAAAAAATAAAAATACAAATTTTCCCGTAAAAAAAGTTGTTATATGGCGTACGCCAAGGGTTCGCGGGCCGCTTTAACGTCAACTCGATTTCACGTGGGCCGGACCATTTTAGATATAATATTTAGATTTTTTTTTTATAAATGGATTAAATGAACTGGATTAAAGGGCCTGAATATTCAGTTTTTTTATAGATCTAAAACAATGTTTATTTTAGGTTTTTAAAATATATTTTTTAGATTTTACAAAATGATTTTTGAACTAAAAATACAGGAAAAAATGATTAAAAAATGACAATTATTGATTTAAAAAGGGGAAAATCGGGAAATTTAATATACATCTATACTCATTTTTTATAGATCTAAAACAATGTTTATTTTAGCTTTTTTTAAATATATTTTGAGATTTTACAAAATTATTTTTGAACAAAAAAAATGGATTAAAAAATTACAATTATTGATTTAAAAGGGGCAAAATCAGGAAATTGAATATACATCTATACTCTTCATTTTAATTTGATCCTAAAAAAGAAAGTCAGCACTCATGATTTACTTTCCCGGGCCACACAAAATGATGCGGCGGGCCAGATTTGGCCCCCGGGCCGCCACTTTGACACATGTGTCTTATCTGGAGGTGCCACTGTATAGAAGACATTCCACTTTTATGCTTGTATGGGAATTTGATTAGAAAGGACAGGTTAGTGTGTGGCTGCTTAGTGTGTGTCACTGTGCGGGTGTGTCATTAGGCCTTGGAGACAGACGGCATGAGATCAGTGTGCTTGGCACAGAGGTTAATAGCGTGCTTTTGCCCGTGCCGACGGCTCCACGCCATTCATTAGCGCTAGCCGGAGTCACGTCAGACGTGCTGACACAAACAAACACAAGATATTTGCTATGCTGACCGCCAAGCGCACCCACGATATATCGTCGCTATGGCGATAGACCCGTGCGCAATCCTCCCATCAAGACAAGTGATTGCTTTTTTTGTTTGTTTTTTTTAACCGTTTATCCTGGATTAAACTGTATTCTATGTATATACAGTGGTACCTTGAGATATGAGCTTAATGCGTTGCGGGACGGAGCTCGTATGTCGATTTACTCGTAAGTCAAATGGATGTTTAACATAGAAATGAACTAAAAACTAATTAATTCGTTCCAACCCTCTGAAAAAAAAAAAAAAAACAGGATATTGGAATGGAAAAACATTATTTGTTGTAATTCGCCATCTATTAACGAAGTAACAAATAACTAGTGGTTTAATAGTACTAAGATGTGTTTAATAGTACTAAAATTACCTTTAAATCAAGAATTGTCATTTTTTAATCTTTTTTTTCTGTGTTTTTAGTTCAAAAATCATTTTGTCAAATCTAAAAATATATTTTAAAAAAGCTAAAATAAACCTTGTTTTAGATCTATAAAAAACGGAATATTCAGGGCTTTTAATCCAGTTCTTTTAATCCATTTATGAAGTTGACGTTAAAGCGGCCCGCGAACCAACCCGAGTCTGAGACCCCTGAGATAAGAGCTGAATGCGTTCCGGGACTGAGCTCGTATGTCGATTTACTCGTAAGTCAAATGAATGTTTTCCATAGAAATGAACTAAAAACTAATTAATTCGTTCCAACCCTCTGAAAAAAAACCAAAAACAGGATATTGGAATGGAAAAACATTTGTTGTAATTCGCCATCTATTAACAAAGTAACAAATAACTAGTGGTTTAATAGAAATAAAATGTGTTTAATAGTACTAAAATCAGACTTTTGCATGACAACGCGCTCGTAACATAACAAACAAATTAAAATGAACTTGGATTATGATGCAGACACACTCAAAAATAAGTTTAATCTAACCTAACGCTAAATTTAATTCTAATTTTCTTTGACATTTTGATACCTTTCTTCTCCCGGGTTGGCTCTATTGGCCCCGCCTCCACCCTGACTTTCTGCTGCGACCTATCGCAGGTTGTTTGCTTTTGTCTTCCCTTCAAAATATTCCCAAAATGATGCCCACAAATGTCCACACAATACGATAACGCACGACCACTTGCCAACGAGAAGTAGCATATACTCCTCTCGTATTAGCGAACAAGCTCCGCCATTCGCACTGACTAGCAAGAAACACCGAAAAAAATGCAACTGTATGTTTTTTTTATCTCTTAAGGGTAATTAAAATCATTAATAAGGGGAGCAATTGCCCAAGGTTGACAGCTATGTAGTAAACCTAAGACAATATGTATATTTTTTCAAAAATGACACGACCACAGCATCAAACATAACAAACTAGAGACCCCAAATATGGAAAAATGGCCACTGAAGTGGAACACAATTAAAACTGCTGTCTCTACAAACCATTTTCCAAAAAGCCGTAGCCTATTTCGCCATTTAAAATGCCTTCATACCAACACATACACACATTTATACACATATAGCCGTTGACTGACAATATACTAAACTTGGAGATAAGTAGCCTCGGTGCGCGGGCGAGCCTTCCAATAAAAATATCGTCTGCGCGCAGAAAATAAGGCAATTTTCTGCCTTTCCTTCCACTTCGGGTTTAGCAGAAGCAGACCAAATAATGGTGTGCTTTATCCAAAGTGTCTTGGCATGTATACAGTGTCAAATATAATGAAATGACAACAGATGCTAGGTGTGAAATGACACATAATAGGCGCCCCGCGAAGCAAATCATTCACCATAAACTGCGGGGATGGCGCGATACGAGGGAAAGCCCGCGAGGAAACGTTCCACGCCAAGGACAAAAGCGCCTTACTAAATTTAGAAGAACACGACCGTAAATGTCTTGAGTGAATAAAAACGGACTTGCTTTGACAATAAAGTTGCAGTGGTTCCCCTAACAATAATTAAAAATTTGGGATAACATACGGCTAGGTAATGAAAGCAGGTCGTTTATCAAGAGGGGTAAATTCAAGAACGTCAAGTGGATCGGATTTGGGTGTAAATAGGAAAAAAAATGCATGTTTTTTTACGAAATCTAGAAATGTTCAAATACGTTGAGTCAAAAATCAGGTGATTCGGACTCGAACCCACGTGCAAAAATATATACCGTATTTTCTCGCATATTCACAGCCTCCACGTATAAGCCGTATCCTTAAAATTGTTGAATTTTTTAAAGTGAGTTTTTACGTTTTTTTTACGAAATCTAGACATTTCCAAATACGTAGAGTCAAAAATTAGGTGATTCGGACTCGAACCCACGTGCAAAAATATGTACCGTATTTTTTCGCATATTGACCGCCTCCACGTATAAGGCGTAACCTTAAAATTGTTGATTTTTTAAGTGAGTTTTTACATGTTTTTTACGAAATCTAGAAATTTCCAAATACGTCGAGTCAAAAATCAGGTGACTCGGACTCGAACCCAGATGCAAAAATATATACCGTATTTTCTTGCATATAGACCGCCTCCACATTAAAATTGTTGAATTTTTTAAGTGAGTTTTTACACGTTTTGTACGAAATCTAGAAATTTCCAAATACGTCGACTCAAAATTCAGGTGACTCGGACTCGAACCCACGTGCAAAAATATTTACCGTATTTTCTCGTATATTGACTGACTCCACGTATAAGCCATAACCTTAAAATTGTTGATTTTTTTAAGTGAGTTTTTACGTTTTTTTACGAAATCTAGAAATTTCCAAATACGTCGACTCATAAATCAGATGACTCGGACTCGAACCCACGTGCAAACATATAAACCATATTTTCTCGCATATTGACCGCCTCCATATATAAGCCGTACCCTTAAAATTGTTGAATTTTTTAAAGTGAGTTTTATGTGTTTTATGCAGGATACGTTTTTTTTTCTTGAATTACATTCATAGACGTCAAAATACATTTTAATAAGTGTTTTATCTGTTTATCTTTTCTCTATTTTGAAATAAATTACCGTATTGTCTTGCGTTATGGCGTTTGGTCTTTGTCACCCTGCAGTTTCGTGCATGTCAAGTCTAATTTATGCGCATATAAGCCGTACCCTTGATTCAGTCACCATTTTTTTTATCTACAAATATGTCTTATATGTGAGAAACTACGGTAATCTGGACAACCCTAATCTAGAGATTACTATCATTGCCTGTTGAATGGAACAATGCAACATGCCTTCTGAATAAAAGATGAGCTCATCCAATCAGAGTTAGCAAGCAAAAACATGCACTACGCGTGTTATCGTCTAGCCGCGTGAGAGTTACGGGTTGTAATGCAAAGGAAATAGCCCAAAAAAAAAAAAAAAAAAAAAATGTTAGCTAAATGCAAGAGACAGGTTAAAAGATGAAATAAAAAATGCTGCAGACAGAGAGGAGATAGATGGGGAGGATGTTGACTTATGGTCGTGCAGGAACTGATGTTTGACATGATAAAGCGTCGATAGCAGTGACATTGAGATATTGGAACGCAACGAGAAAAGACAAGAGACCGAGCGACTCCAAGGTTGGGCACAATGTGAACGAATGAAGATGCATTAAGAGTCATAAATACTAAGAGTGTCGTCTATAAAATGCACTTAAGTTTGGCTGGGCGGACGTACACAACCAAGAATTTTATTAATAAGTCCAATGTTGATTGCAATATTTTGTTGGATTTTGTTGGACCCCCAAGTTTAAAGGAAATACGCTGTTTAATTGACTGAGAAATAGCAACGCATCTGTACTCAAGCTTCTTGTGCGGGCCATATTTCAAGATATTTTCCGAATTTGCTGCTAGCTAATGAAAACTGCGCCGGCGACCGTAGTTTGGACGCCCCTGTTGTATATTGTAATATTCACATGACAGTCACACGGCTCGTTATTGGGTCGCGGGGGGTGCCGGAGCCTATCTCTGCTGAGTTCGGGCACAAGGGGGAGGACACCTAGAATGGTGGAAAGCCAATTGAAGGACACGATGAGACAACCATTCATGCTCATGTCTAGGGGCAATTTAGAGTGTTAGATAGCTAGCTTAGCATGCATGTTTTGGAATGTGGGAGGAATCTGGAGTACCCGGAGAAAACTCACGCAGGCCCGGGAAGAACATCCGCACAAGGTGGACCGTCCTGGATTTGAACCCAGGACCCCAGAACTGTGAGGCCGACAAGCAAACCACTAACCCGCCTTATCGTGACATAGTAAATAAAAGAATTTTGTCATCTGATCTGGCAACGCTGCTAATGTTAGCAAACAGAGCTGTTTTTTCCGTACTTTTTTTGCAACGGGGTTAACACGGGATATAAAACCGACCTGGATTTGAACCCAGGACCCCAGAACCGTGAGGCCGACACAAAAAACACTCATCCACCATATCGTGACATGGTAAATAAAAGAATTTTGTCATCTGATCTGGCAACGCTGCTAATGTTAGCAAACAGAGCCATTTTTTTCTTACATTTTTTGCAACGGGGTTAACGCGGAATATAAAACCGACCTAGATTTGAACCCAGTACCCCAGAACCGTGAGGCCGACACGCAAACCACTCAGCGCCAAATCGTGACATGGTAGATAAAATAATTTCCTCATCTGATCTGGCAACGCTGCTAATTTTAGCAAACAGAGCCGTTTTTTCTTACTTTTTTTGCAACGGGGTTAACGCGGGTTATAAGAGAACTGCTATTTGTTGTGGCATTTTTTTCGCAAGGCACTCTGGGCCCTTTGCCATCCTCTCCAAATATTCCCCCACTAAACTCCCGACCCCAATCAGAGGCCAAAACAGACAGCAGACGGGTTGCTCGTAAAGTGGGAAGCGTTTAAGGAGCACGGGCGAAAGCAAATGGGATTCATTTGGGAGTCAAAAATTGATCTGTAAGCCAGACACGGGGTGTTGGCAGGTTACTGCGACTTCATTTAAGAAAGCTTTAAAACTATTACAAGCTTGTTTACTACATTAGTAATCGCAAAATTGCCCCATGCAGCATGTGATGTTCGCGCGTGGGTTATTAAACGGGTGGCTGCGTAACTTGCTGGCAATCTAATGTGTTAAATGACGGCGACACAGAAACGGCCTCTAACTTTGAACCAAAAGGTGACGTCACCAAAAATGAAATTTTCATAGTTAAAAAGGTGACACTTAAGCTTGCAAAAATAAAATAAAATCAAAAACTACAAGTGAAATCAAATGCGTGAGGAAAATACAAGAGAAGAGCACATTTTAATCAGAAGCTAACAGCTAGCATCTTAGCACGCACACTTTCAGGGAACATTTTTCAAATAAAAGCACGGTTTTGCATTGTGGAGAATCTAGTTGTCAAAAAAATTATAATTACTAGCTGACAAGTAACAAGAGCACTTCTTTTTAACCAAAAGCTAAAAGCTAGCATCTTAGCACGCACACTTCCAGTGAACATTTATCAAATAAACGCACGGTTTTGCATTGTGGAGAATCTAGTTGTCAAAAAAATTATAATTACTAGCTGACAAGTAACAAGAGCACTTCTTTTTAATCAAAAGCTAACAGCTAGCATCTTAGCATGCACACTTCCAGTGAACATTTTTCAAATAAAAGCACGGTTTTGCATTGTGGAGAATCTAGTTGTCAAAAAAATATAATTAATAGCTGACAAGTAACAAGAGCACTTCTTTTTAATCAAAAGCTAACAGCTAGCATCTTAGCATGCACACTTCCAGTGAACATTTTTCAAATAAAAGCACGGTTTTGCATTGTGGAGAATCTAGTTGTCAAAAAAATATAATTAATAGCTGACAAGTAACAAGAGCACTTCTTTTTAATCAAAAGCTAACAGCTAGCATCTTAGCACACACACTTTCAGTGAACATTTTTCAAATAAAAGCACGGTTTTGCATTGTGGAGAATCTAGTTGTCAAAAAAATTATATGTACTAGCGGACAAGTACCAAAAGTACTTCTTTTTAATCAAAAGCTAACAGCTAGCATCTTAGCACGCACACTTTGAGTGAACATTTTTCAAATAAAAGCACGGTTTTGGATTGTGGAGAATCTAGTTGTCAAAAAAATTATATTTACTAACTGACAAGTAACTTTGAGATATTTATTTTGGATGAAATTAATGTGTTTAATCGGCTTTAATTTGGTTTTTCATATTCGACTTTAAACTAGCTTTCAAATATTGTCACATTTGTGATTAAATTGGCTCTTTTCTTTTTCTTACATATGTGCAATAATTTATAAGATAATATATCGCTTACTGAAATCTATCTAATTGACTCAAAGGTAAACATATCTAATATAATTTATTTGTCTGTGTCTGTATTCGCACCCTCTTGCTACTGTGACAGTAAAATTTCCCAAATACGGTATGAATAAAGTTATCTAATCTAATATAATAACACTGGTTCTACATATGACAAAAAAAATCATATAACATCATATAAGGACAAAAACAAAAGCCCTCAGATCTTCTTAACCAAAATAAATAACACTTTCCAGACGTGAAATAGCATGGATCTTCACCTTCATTTTTCACTTAATGTCCACCTTAGTCCTGATTGGTTGAGAGCCCCTACACGGTCGAAGGATAATAAAAGTAACAAATGAGAGCAGGCTATTAGAGCCATTGATGTGCGGAGGCTAGCTTGCTAATTAATTGATTCGGAAACTTCATCTATTCCGCGGTCAGAGAGGAACCTTTAATTAATCGGCGTTCCTCTTTTCTTCGTCTTCTGTCACTCCGCTTTAGCCCCTCCCACCGCCGCCCTTAATGGTTTCCGTAAAATTGCAAAACGCAGAAAGCCCGGGTCGGCGCGTGTCGAGGTCGTTCGGCGTTCTGGAGGAAATAGTGACGGCGTGGATGTGACGGCTACTACGAAGAGCTAACGGTCGATATTTCAAGAGCCTTTCAAAAAGGGGCGGGGCCACTGGAGTGGTCCCCTTTGTACCGACACCCCTCCAGCTTTCCCGGCAGAGGAGTTGATTTATCGGGGCTTCCCAGTCATCGGTCAGGGGCGGCAGCGGCAGCGACGGCTGCATTAACCCCCAAGACAACCCCCGGGTACCCACGGGCCCCTAAGTGCTTCCAAGTGGCCCTTGCGCTCCGAACGCTAGTGAACACCCCCCCACACACACACTTTAGCGGGGCGCAATCAATGTTGTAAATTACCCATCTTTCTCTCTCGAGTCGATATCGCGCAGGACGATGTTTGGACAGATGATTTTAGGCACAGGTGTCAAAGTGGCGGCCCGGGGGCCAAATCTGGCCCGGCGCATCATTTTGTGTGGCCCGGGAAAGTCAATCATGAGTGCCGACTTTCTGTTTTAGGATCAAATTAAAATGAGGAGTATAGATGTATATCACATTTCCTGATTTTTCCCCCTTTAAAATGAATAATTGTCATTTTAATTTTAAAAATAAAATGAAAAAAATTCTGTTTTTAGTTCAAAAATCATTTTGTAAAATCTTGCAAATAAGCCCCACCCCTCCGCATCCCTCAGATATGACCTCTGACCTTCCTTCAGGTGTTGAGGCTCATTACTCTCATGTGAACATCGGAATTAAACCGTCTCTCTCCAAAGTCATTATTGTGTGCTAAATTCTAGCCGCTGCAGTCACGCAGTCGATGGGGGTGCTGGATTTTAAAGGCAGTGACGGATAATTAGAAACTTTAGAAGCACAGTTCCCATGGCTCTAGCCGGAGTGAACAACTAATTCTATTTGAACTAATTACGTTCCATGGCGCTGTGCTGTGATTGCTAGGCGTGCGCCAGCTCCCCTACGTAATACACTGGAGAAGCTAGACGCTAAATAGTACCACGGATATATTTTTGACGGTGAGAGTGACTTTACCCGAATACGCACGTCCTCCTCGCCGTTTTCGCCCCCCGCGGGCTAACGAATTTATGTCTTGCGTACGGAAATGTGAGGACGTACAGGAATATTAGCGTAGGAGTGAATTATACGTTTATGAACTGCGGAGGGTGCTGGAGCCTATCCCAGCTGAGGCGGGGGGGACATCCTGAATTGGTGGTTAGCCAATCGTAGGGTATGAGGAGACAAACAACCAATTACGCTCATAGCTAGGCGAGATTTAGCCTACAATTAGCTTAGCATGCATGTTTTTGAGCGGAAACTGGAGTACCCGGAGAAAACCCACGCAAGCCTGGGGTGAATATGCAAACTCCATACAGGTGGAGTGGCCTGGATTCGAACCCAGGACCCCAGAAATGTGAGGCCGACACGCTAACCACTCACCCGCCAGGTGGACTTTCACAAATTAGCCTGTCGGTCTCACAGTTCTGGAGTCGTGGGTTTGATATCCCAGGTTGGTTCTCACCGTGTGGAGTTTGTATTTATCCCCGGGCTTGCGTGGGTTTTCTCCGGGTGGTCCGGTTTCCTCCCACATTCCAAAAACATGCATGTTAGGCTAAGTGGATGCTAAATATTCCCTAGCTATGAGTGGGATTGGTTGTTTGTCTCCTTGTGCTCTGTGATTGGCTAGCCACCCATTCAGGGATATCCATAATTAGTTGGGATAGGCTCCAGCACCCCTGCGACACCTAAGCGGTTTCAGAAAATGAATGAATGAACATCATTTACTAGTGTAATGTTATTTTGATATTATTTTTACATAAAAATATGGGTCGGTTCAGCAAAATATATTTCCTATAAAAAAGTAGTGTATTAAAAAACTGCCTAAACTGGCACGAGGAAAGAAAAAAATATGTAATTATTCACAGAAGTTTCAAATTTGAAAGACACAACATGTAATAATATAACAATAGGTTTAATAATAATAAAATCTGGGTGACAATATGCAAATTCCACACAGATGGAGTAGCCTGGATTCAAACCCAGGACCCCGGAACTGCGAGTCCGACGCGCTAACCACTCACCCGCCGGGTGAAGGACTTTAACAAATGGTTAGCGTGTCCGTCTCACAGTTCTGGAGTCGTGGGTTTGATCCCATGTTTGTTCTCACCAACCTAATCGTGATGATTTTTGTCATATTATCCAAGGCTAATTTAGCTTTAGCATCAATAATCTGGCATAAACATAACGCAACTAATCCCAAATCCAAAATGTTCTCATATTTTTTTCCCCACGATTAAATAAAGCAGACATAAACAGTCTCGTCTCCGGCTTATTGTGTTGCACGGAGGCGCCAATGACGTGTACGTGACGCCTCGTTGTTTACGACGGAAACGCCAATATATACGAAAACGCCAGCGGAATCGAAAAGTGAGTGATGAGTGCAAGTGACACACACACGCACACATTCGCACACCCGCGCAAAAGCGGCGATGCACACCCCTCGGCAATTTAAACCTTGTCTAAAATTGAACCTATAAAGCCTTCCGGGAAAAAAATATATATTGATACTTTGAGATGACAACAATGTATGTCGCGTTCATGTTTCTTTACGGGAGGAAGAAAAAAAAATGGTGGGACGGTCAGGCGTTTCATAAAAGTGTAACGACCGCAAATGACTGTTATTCGACAGCTTTGGCAGGGAAAGATATAAATTTATCTTTTTGCACCTAACGTCTCGCGACATCTGTTGCTGGGGAATGTTAATGAAATTGAATGCTTTTGTCGTTACACTAGTATAATGAGGTTTAAAGTTTCACCACAAAGTGCACAGATAACAAACACATAAATAATCAATAAATAAGTAATAAAATAAATTTAACAAGTAAAAAGATAAGTAGTTAATATAATAAGTGGTCACAACACACGTGCACACAACAACAACAACAAACAAAGAGATAACTAATCACTGAGTGATAATGATAAATAATCAATAAATAAGTAATAAAAATATTTTAAAAAGTAAAATAAGTCAATATATTAAGTGGTCAAAACATAAATAAGTAGGGAAGTGTACACAACAACAAACAAAGGAAGAGAAAACTTATTACTGAATAATAATAATAAATAATCTATAACTCATTTAAAAAAAATAAAAAAAATCAATAACTAATTTCAAAAAATTAAAAAAAATCAATAACTAATTTAAAGAAATTAAAAAGTGAAAAAATAAGTAGTCAATATAATAAGAGGTCACCACATAAATAAGTAGGGAAGTGCACACAACAACAACAAACAAACAGAGAACTAATCACTGAATAATAATAATAAATAATCAATAAATAATTTTAAAAATTAGAAAGTGAAAAAATAAGTAGTCAATATATTACGTTGCCACAACATAAATAAGTAGGGAAGTGCACACAACAACAAAAACAACAAAATGAAGATAACTAATCACTCAATAATAATGATAAATAATCAATAAATAAGTAGTCAACATAATAATTAATTAGTAGTCAACAAAGATAAGTAGTCAACATCGAGCCCTGCAATTGGCTGGCCACTGACTCACGGTGTCCTCTGCTTGGTGCCCCAAGTCAGCTGGGATAGGCTCCAGCACCCCCCCCCCCCCCAGCCAACGACCCTTGTGAGGATAAGCGGTTCAGAAAATGAATGAACAACCATAAAATGGCTGCCAGATTTTCCATTGCTGCAAGTTATTTTTACTTGTTGAATATAGATTCTGTTTAACGTCATCGGATAAATATTGTTTTGGCAATACGTAATGTTTACTGAGCTGCCTCACGGTGTAATGGTGAACTGGGATGAATGTTTACTGTATTTTTCAAACTATAAGTCGCAATTTTTGGGCGGAGCAACATAAACATCTCATAAAAAAGCCTACCTGATGCTGAGGATACTGCATGCTTCCCATGCCCATTTGAGCTCTCCCCGGCATGCCCATTGGATAACGGTGAGAGGGAGGCGGGGTATACGGCTGGCTAGGAGGGTAAGGCCCGCCCCCTGGATGCTGTGGGCCGGAGTAGGGATTATCCACCATCCCGTAAAGTTGCGAGCGCTTCATCGCCATGAAGTCCATGGAGGACACCTGTTGAAGAGGAAAAAAATATGTTAAACATTTTTTTAAAAATTGCTGCGGACCAGTAATAGCCCACGAGCCGTAGTCTGGGCACCCCCTGCTCTAAAGCGCAGCAACAATTAATGTACGATGTAATTACATGCCGACTGGAAACCTTAAGTGGGTGTCTGCAGTCCTGCAAATGGTATTTCCATTAGCAAAAAATGTTTATTGCGTGGCTACGGGAGGTAACTTAGCTGGAGCCGGGCCAAAACGGAATTATTTCATTATAACACATTTTTATTATAATGCCTGACAGGCTTTAATAGTTGTAAAAGTGGTTTAAAGGAACAATAGCAATAAAAAACTACAAGTTTTACAGCCGTACACCAACAGGGCCGATAATCACACCGCTACCTCGCTTAATTTTGCTTACAACAAAGGGGGACAAATTATATTTAATTATATTTAACGGTTATTCATTCCTCAGAACACACCCCAGACTGGTCGCCAGTCAGCTGTAGGGCACGCCGAGAGACAGACGCCCATTTGCGCCCGCAAACGTGCCGCCACCAGTGGGAATCGAGCCTGCAAGTCAGGCGAGTGAAGCACTACACTATGAGGCAGTTCAGTAAACGTTACGAATTCAAGAAACGATAACATTAAACAGAATCTACTATATTCACCAAATAAAAATAACTTCCAGCAATGGAAAATCTGTCTAGGGGCAATTTAGCGTTAGCCACCTAGCCTAGCATGCATGTTTTTAAGGATACGAGGAAATTTTGAACAAATCTATAAGTTATTCGTCTTCATTTTAAGGGCACAAGTATACAAACAATCCATTATAGCTAGGGGTAATTTAGCGTTAGCCACTTAGCCTAGCATGCATGTTTTTAAGGATACGAGGAAACCGGAGCACCCGAAGAAAGCCCATGCAAGCCTGGGGAGATCATGTAAATGAGATCATGCAAACTATACACCATGAGAACACACCTGGAATCAAACCCTCGACCCCAGAACTGCGAGCCCGACGCACTAACCACTTTTCCACCGTACCGCCCGATTTTATCCTTATTAAAAAATAAGGGAAACACCTTCAAGTGATAAAATAATTCAAGTTTGAATCCCTCAGGCAGACAAGAGCTCCGAAAAGAATATGCCAATTCATTTCACACTGGAGTATTCCATGTCTTTTTAAGAGGGGGGCTCGGATTAGAAGGGGGGCCTCGGCGAAACACTGGAAAATTCGGGATCAGTCCGGGCTAATCCGTCACCTGTAGCGACGCGTTTGCGCGCCGGCCGGGACAGATAATGCCGACTTCCTGGTCCTCTCAGGCTTTCATCCTTTTGTCTCGCGGTGTTGGATCATGTGTGATTTATGACATTTTGTTCCTACCGTTCCTAACACACACTTTCCCCTTTTTCTCGTCTTACACACACACACCAATCCGGCGCCAAGTCCCTCCTCCCCAGCTCAATATCACCTCATCCAGCGCGGAGAAGAAATTGCCGTCGCCTCATATCGCCGGGCTAATATCGAGAAGACACGTCAGGGTGGGGGTGGAAGGAAGCACTTTATTCGGCGACCGTTCGGCTTTTTAAAAGTGGTTTTTGTCTACCGAGACGTGTGTTTGGTTGGAGTCGTTTGGGAGGAAACGTGGGTGTGTGTGCGAAGGGGTGTTTGGGTAGCGGCGGGGTCGCCAAAGATGGCGTGAGGAGAGAACGCGGGGGGTCTAAGGGTTGGTTCGCGGCGGGGAGGCGTTCGAGGCCCCTCGTGAGAAAAGCTTTTCTCGCAAAGGTCAACATTCGTAGAAAGTGTAAAAAAAAAAATTATCGGATCAGTACGCCAGCAATATGCTATTTTCGCACATTTCTTATGTTAAAATGGGAAGCTAATTATTTCCTTGTTGGTTAAATGATGCCGGGTTAATCTGTCTGATATTCTATTTAATGTGGGAGATGAATTATGAAGGATTTGAGAGAGAGCTGACCTCAGCGAAATTCATTTTAACGTTGAAAAAAAATGGGCTCGTTAATTTTTCTTGGGCTTTTCCGGTCTTAGCTAATTTGAACAAAGGACTCAAGAATAGAGAAATGATTCGGTGAAAAATAACTTTCAAAAGTGCAAAACAAACAATCATGACAGCCAATCGCAGGGCACAAGGAGACCAACAACCAATCACACTCATAGCTAGTTAATATTTAGCATCCAATTAGCCTAGCATGCATGTTTTTGGGATGTGGGAGCACCCAAAGAAAAGCCATGAAAGCCCGGGAACAACATGCCAAGTCCACACAATCAGAACCAACCAGGATCAAACCCACGAGCCCACAACTGCAAGGCCGCTAACCACTCTCCACCCGGCCACAGATTTTTAATTGGTGTGTTTCATTTAAATGAAAAATTTTAAATAACGCTTTATTAGAATATATCATCACTATATTTTTGATCAAAATGCCTCATTTTGTTTTTTCTTACAATAATATTTACCATATTCAACAATATACCCAAATTTGTTATCACGGCAGGCCTACCAAAATTAGCGTGTTATAAACTCGCCATTCTGGAGTCAAACCAATCGAAGCTGACTTTTGCTACATTTCTGACCAAAAGCTATTAAAATATCATTTCCAAACGAGTCCCCGCCTCCGCGTAAACCGACAAGCAATGGACAACAAGGGCGTGTTTCCCCCTCAAACGCCGTTTTTTTTTTTACCCGTAGCGGCTCGGCAATTCCCTCCCACAGTTTGAATCTCCAGCCTCCCTCCTCCTCAAAACCACTCAGTTCGGCAGCTCCATCTCGAGAGCTCGTCCACTCGGAACAACCACTGAGCCAACTCCAGTCAATCCCCCGGCGCTCTCGCCAAGAGTACACACGCCGTAACATCGTCTTACAAAAAAATAGAAATAAAAGTGAATTGGAGCACTTAAAAAAAACACAAAATATCACAAAATAACTTCTGGGCTTTGGGAACGGAGATGGATACACTCCATTAAAATGCAAACACACAGGTGACAAGTTGTCAAATAAAATGAAATCGCATTAAATGACATAAAGCAAGCATTTTCTCGCATATAAGCCGCATCCGCGAATAAGCCGTACCCTTAAAATTGCTTTAAAATGGTTGAATTTGACAATTTCTCGAGTATAAGCCACCTCCGCGTATAAGCCGTACCCTTAAAATTGCCTTAAAATGGTTGAATTTGACAATTTCTCGCATATAAGCCGCCCCTGGTTCACAATTTTTAACTGCATATTCATGGTTTTAATAAGGAGTACAAATGTTTTACTTTGAAGGGAAATTTTTAAGAAAAATCAATTAAAAAAGGAAGTCACATGAGCAGTACAACCAGGAAGTGTGTCCGTAGCGGTTTAGTAGATAAGATGGCGGCACCCTGAGCAAACAATGGCCGGTAAGTAAGTGAATTTTTTCGAGTTTTATGCAAATAACGTTTTTATTTTCTTGAATTTCATTTTTTTTTGCATTTTACCTGTTTATCTTTTCTCTCTTTTGAAATAAATTACCGTATTGTCTTGCATTATGGCGTTTGGTCTTTGTTATCTCGCAGTTTCGTGAATGTCAAGTCTAATTTATGCGCATATAAGCCGTACCCTCGATTCAGTCATAATTTTTTTTTAGTTACAAATACGGCTTATATGCGAGAAAATACGGTATATATAAATATGGAAGATGCATTCTTTGTCACTTTGCAGTTTTGTGCATGTCAAGTCTAATTTGTGCGTATAAAGCCGTACCCTCGGCCATTTTTTTAGTTACAAACATGGCTTATATGCGAGAAAATACGGTTTATGTAAATATGGAAGATGCATTCTTTTTTTAAGGGAACTACACAGTCACATCTAGAGCCAGCCCTTGTTAACATATTGGAATATTTTGTACTAAATCTTGCAGTGGAGGAGGAGCTTTATGCTGTAAGATTTTCTCGGTTCATTTTCCACCTGTGACATTATCAACAATAGCAGTTAAGCCCCCCCAAACAGTCCCACTAAATGAGATTTCAGCCCACCGAAGGTTTTCCCCGAGATACGCCGGCCGATTCCCTGAAAGCGCCAGAAACATTTCTTGACAAATTGAAACGTTGCGTTTTATCTCCCCTAAGAGAAACGAGTGCACTTAGCGGGGGGAATATGAATACGACATGTACAAAAATCCTGTTTTTTTTTTTTTTTTTTGCCCGGGGAGACGGTAGATTACAAAGAAAAACCGTTTTTCCCGTTTTGTTCATCTGTCCGCGCTATCGACGGGAGGCAATGGAATTTCAACATCCAAATTTAAAATTCAATTTATAAAGACTTCTCTGGCTTGCTTTGTTTTGGTTTTTTTTTTTTACACTCTCAGGAGCTTTTTTTTTTGTCTTTTCATCGCAAAACAAAACCATTATGGGGAACATGGTGAAATTACTACAGGGCGAAACCTGCTAAATTGCTTTTCGGAGTTCATTTGACAATAGCTTGATTTAAAAAAAAAAAGCAAAATAAATAAATAAATAAAAAAGATTTCACCGCTTCTCGCTTTAATGTAAGCAGATGTTGCGCGGGAAGACACAAAAGGCTCAGAATTGCGGACGAGGAGACACGCTGGGATGGAATAAAAAGCTAAAAACAACTCATTTGACATGCTTGTTTCTATTTACGCTCTTGCTCAAAAGTTTTGGGACTCTTTCCCATTCAACCGAATGGGGAAAAGTCCCAAAACTAATGAAATAACGAAATTTCTCGGGCAATTACTCCCCTTATTAATGGTTGCAATTCCCCTTATCAAGCGATAAAATTTTTTTTAAAAACATTTACTCACATAGGGCGCACTTAAAAGTCTAAAATTTTCTCCAAAGTGGACAATTAGTATGCACTAAATTCAAAATACACTATGATGACTTTCTGTTTTAGGATCAAATTCAAATATATATTATATTTACTGATTTTCCCCTTTTTAGATCAATACTTTTTTTTTCTGTTTTTAGTTTGACTGTCTGAGTACATTGCTTGCTGACGCGCTATATTTATATAGTGAAAAGGGAAATGTGTGAAAGAGGAATGCGGGTGCAAATTCAAATATATATTATATTTACTGATTTTCCCCTTTTTAGATCAATAATTGCATTTTTTAATCCATTTTTTCTGTTTTTAGCTTGACTGTCTGGGTACATTGCTTGCTGACACGCTATATTTATATAGTGAAAAGGCACATTTGTGAAAGAGGAATGCAGGTGCTAATTCAAATATTATATTTACTGATTTTCCCCTTTTTAGATCAATAATTGCATTTTTTTAATCATTTTTTTTCTGTTTTTAGCTTGAATGTCTGGGTACATTGCTTGCTGACGTGCTACATTTATATAGTGAAAAGGCAGATGTGTGAAAGAGGAATGCGGGCGTGCATATCATGCTTAAAGCATTAGATTAGAACATTATTTCATCCCGTAATCGGGATTTTTTTTGGTTGCAGTAGCAAGAAAGACACAGAAGACATTGTAGACCTAGTTAAAAAAAACTGGAGCCACTCATATGACAATCCATGACGAGATTTTCATCTGCTACCAGTGACCGAGACGACCCGGATTAAGGCCAAAATGGCAGTTTTACAAAAAAACGTACTTAAAAAATCCCGTACAAAAGTTTTTATAGGGCGTACGCAATTTGAAATGATTAAAAAAAATGGGGAAAAACAGCTATGACTACCCGTCGCCTGATAAAACCCACAATTTAGTTTTAAACTCACCCTGTTGGACTTGTGGGACATTGAAAGTGTTATTTGTGAGTCATTTTGAATGCTAGAAGCGTTTTATTGCGCCACATGCTTGTTGAATTGAATGCACGTATTGTCGTTCTACAAGTACGAGATTTAAAGCTCGGCCATAAAGTGCTCACGTAAATAAGGAGTCGTAAAAGGATTTATACACAATAAAAGTGAAGTGAGGTAAAAAGTGACTAAAGTGGTTAGCACAACGCGAGTCAGCCACGGTGTTTTATTGCAAGTATCCAAGTGCGGGAAAGCTAACAATGCTAATGCTCTATTCAAGCAGCCTGCGTTTCCGTCGACTTTATTATTTCGTACTTATTTTCTGGACTATAAATCGCACTTTTAATCGATTGGAGGAGAATAATCCAGTAAAAATGGTATTTATTTTTCTCTCTTTGTTGTTTTTTTTAATGGTTTTTTAGTCGCTATGGGCATTTGCAAAAACTGTTATGCTAAGTTGTTCTCCATTTGCAGGCCTAAAATGCACATACAATTAAATGCTAGTTCAAGAATGTGTTGATATTCTCAGAATCAAACCCAATTAAGAAAATACCCCGGATAATTTGACCCTAAAAGACAAATTTAGTCCAATTCAACGTAAAAAAAACATTGACGACCGACCGCGGACATCAAAATTGAGGCTCTGAACGGGAAAAAAAACATTTCTAGCGGCAAAACTTGTCTTTTCATTGGCATTTCGGCGTCTTTGCACGACTACGGGGGTCTTCCCGTCCCCTTCACCACGTTTTTTTATGGGCTACAAGCTGCTTTATTGAGCAACGGCTACTTCCAAAAATGGTTCCATCCCCAAAAGAGCAATTTATCGGGCTATTATACATCCTTAAAGTACCTGCCAGTTTAACACTATGTGGAACAAGTATACTTTTCCTCTTGGACAGTTCCATAAAACCATTTCAAACCAAAAGTAACAATAATTACCGTATTATTTTTATTATTGTTGTTACTTTTTTTCAAACTGCTCGTCGTCAACAACGCGACGACCGACCGTTCTCGACTCGCCGTTTGTAAAATAGCTTTAGATGTCACATAAAAAGAAGGCGCATCCAAAGCCCTTTTATCGATTATCTCTTATTCTGAAGGAGCCAATCCTGCCGGCGTAATGAACCCTTTTAGCCGTGTGAATTTGTGAGTGGAGACAAATAAGGATAATTATCAGTCTACAGATCTTGCGTTTGTAGCCGGCGAATCAACCAATCACGGAGCCCGGCCGGGTCTGCTGGGATGCTCGCTCTTGTCTTTTATGTTATTTATTTATACCATGCAGCAAAGCACTCTCCGATCGCTATTACGCAGCGGCTTTTCGCCGCGGAACAAAAGCTACGCATTCGAGGCTTGAAAAGCCTTTTACGGTTTTAGAAAACAGAATCAAACGGGAACGAGGGAGGGAGGGAGGAAAAGACGGAAGGAGGGCGAGGAGGGCGAGTGGGGCGAGTGGGGGGAGTGGGGGGTGTAGCCTTTCCATATTAATGTGTGCAAATTCTGCCGCTCCTGCTGACTAAGATTAGAAAAATTAATTTCATGGATGCGGAGACAATACTGATGTCATCAAGCAAGGAGAGAGCGTTGTTAACTCTAACCTGGCCGGGTTTAGTTTAGGAAAGCGTTGGCTCGTAAGCCACATGTGGCTCTTATATGGGTGGAGGAGGCTCGACGGTGGGCACGGGGGCCAAATGTGGCCCGCCGTGTCATTGTGTGCGGACCAAGGAAGTAAATTACAAGTGGTGGTTTTCTGTTTGGGGATCAAATTCGAATGAAGGTTATAGATGTATATTATATTTACTGATTTTAGATGAATAATTGCAATTTTTTAAATATTTTTCTTCTTTTTTTTGTGTGACTGTCTGGGTACATTGCTTGCTGACGTGCTATATATAATGAAAAGGTGGATGTGTGAAAGAGGAATGCGGGTGCGCATATCGTGCTTAAAATATGACAAATTTAGCACTCGACGATGACGTTTTCATCTGCTAACACTGACCGAGACATCTGGATTGGAGCCAAAATGGCTGAAACGAGATGGCTTTTACAACAGAACATACTTAAAAATAATATTTTTACCCGTACAAAAGTTATACGGTGTACACAATTTGAAATATCCAAAAAAAAACTTAAAAAATACAGGAAAAAGTTGCCAGATATACATTACACTTGCATAATGACAATAACTGCATTCAATTCAATTCAATTCCATAAAACGCATCACCAAAAAATACAGGAAAAATTTGCCAGATATGCATTACACTCGCATAATGACAATAACTGCATTTAAATTAATTCAATTCCATAAAACGCATCACCCAAAAAAATACAGGAAAAAGTTGCCAGATATGCATTACACTTGCCTAATGACAATAACTGCATTCAATTCAATTCCATAAAACGCATCACCCGAATTTCCCCGGCACGTACACCCGGCGAGGCGCAAAGTGTCGTCACACATGACAGTAAAAAATTTGAAAAAGTAGACCCCCGCCTTTGGGGGAGGCTAGCAGAAGCCCTTGCTTAGCTTAATAAGCCTGCCTGCGTCGCATATCTGGCCACAAAGGCAGCCTAGCAATGAGGGCGACGAAATTATTCAAGGAGAAAAAGCAGGAGACGGCAGCCATGCGAGAGGTGGGCGGAGGCTCCCGGATAAACAATGCTTGTTCGAGCGAGGGGGGGGGGGGGGGGGGGGGGGGGATCATGTGTGGGGGGGGGGGGGGAGTCAGATAAGAGGCTGCCATAATGCAGACAACCGGTATGCCTTTGTGTTTGGCGCAATGCACATAATTGCTCTCTCTGCCGTGGCGCCGGGCGTCGGGGAGAGGTGTGCCCTCTGCGTTTGACACCAATATTTACACCGCCGACACGTACGCAGGCGTTCTCGTCGAACACCCGAACCGAGCCGCCGCCGCCGCCCCCACCACGAGCGCCGGGGAAAAAGTTGAAGATGGCGCGCTTCCTCGCGGCCGACACAAAAACGTCATTAAGCCGAGGAGGAGGAGGAGGAGGAGGAGGAGGAGGAGGAGGATGGATGGGGGAGGAGAGATGGGGGAGAGATGGGGGAGAGAGCGCCTGCTTCATCTGTCTCAAGTGAGATTGGGGTCCAAAAGGGTCACCGGAGCCCTTTTCCTCTGCTGAATGAGAGCGGGAGACGAAAAATAGGAGGGAGAGAGGGAGGAATGGAGGAATGGAAGCGGGGGGGGGGGGCAGTCAATGACAAAACGAGATCCGGCTGACATGCTGGTGACACCCCATTAGGAAATGAAAACAAATACAACTAAAGAAGCGTACGGAGCTAACGGACGCCTTAAATAAGATGGGCAAAGATGCAGGGTTTTTTTTTGGGGGGGGGGGGGAGTTTGGATGTGGACGGGTTGAATTTGGGAGGTCAAAATATGATAGGTGCAGGACAAAAGAATTTTTGGTTTTCTAAAAAATCAGGGTTTTGTGAGCTGAATGCGCTCTTTTGATGGGTGGATTTGGCTCGGAAGCCGCATGTGGCTCTATTGGGATGGGTGGATATGGCTTGACATACAGCTTGACAAAATAATTTTTCATTTTTCAAGATGTTGGCTTGGATCAGAGGTAGGGAATCTATGGCTTGTGAGCCAAATGTGGCTCTTGTGATGGGTGGAAATGGCTCGAGAGCCGTATGTGGCTCTTGGGATGGGTGGAAATGGCTTGAGAGCCGTATGTGGCTCTTGTCACATAGAGCTTGACAAAAGAATTTTCATTTTTCAAGATGATGGTTTAGATCAGGGGAAGGGAAGCTATGGCTTGTGAGCCAGATGTGGCTCTTGTGATGGGTGGAAATGGCTCAAGAGCCGTATCTGGCTCTGGTGATGGATGGATAAGATGCTACGCTAACCTATAAGCTAAAATGTAACTAACACTGCTGTAATATTTTTTTTGTGTGCATGCATACTCATTGATGAGCAACAGCATAACAATGTTTTTAAAAATTCTGCGGCTTCTTGTACTTGTAAAAGACCCCCGAAAAACGGCACACAATTTCAATTATTTTGACTTTTAAATCCAGACTATGGCTCTCAAGGAATAACATTTATAAATATGAATTGTTTCTGTTCCCGACCGCTGACTACCCACGCAATTTCAACTTCCAAACTACCTTTCCAACAAATCTGAAATAAACCTAAATCTATGCATATAAAAAACAACTTCAAACACAGCACTAACAAAAGACGAAAAAAACCTTACTACTGTATCCCACTTTGTGAAAAATGGTATTATCCACAATTGCTTTTAATCCCGAATTACACCCTATTATTTTGGCTCCGCCTCTGATACCGATACAGCCTGCTCTTTATGGCCCCTATTAGCGAGGTGGTGCAATTCCCGCATTCCGCCTGTTTGGACGCCGAGACTCGTTTCAGTTAGTGGCCATGGAAGAACGAAAGGAATGCGCTCCCATGGAGCGAGCAAGTCAGCCTCCAAAAAGGAAAGAAGCCAGCTAAAAGGAGTGGAAGAAAAGAATGTTGACTTTCCTACCGCTTCACATTTAACTCTTGAATTCTACAGTAATCCCTCAAATATTGCGGTTTCACGACATCGCGGTTTTTTTCTGTGGGAATTTTTTTTGGTTAATTACATTTTTTATACCGTATTTTCACAACTATAAGGCACACATAAAAGTCTTAAAAACGGTGCGTCCTATGTGTGTGTCAAATACAGAAATAGCACTGGTTACTGACACTGCGCCTTTAAATGCGATGCGCCATATAGTCGTGAAAATACGGTAAGTTCAGAGAAATCCACGCTGAAACTCGCAAGTATAATTGAGGGATTACTGTAAATGACCAAGTTTGTGAAATAATTAGCAATGTTAGCATGCTAGCATTCCGTAAAAGTGCGAACTTCTACTTCAGAAAATTATTATTTTGCAATTTGATACTTGCACTAAAACACCAAACACTCGCCTTCCCTTTCCAAAAATTCCAATCCTCTGAAAACGACACGATAAGGCCCGATTTCCAATCACATGATGATGTGGATATTTTAACCCGCGTTAAAAGCACGCACGGGGGCCCCCGCAGCTCACCGATCGACCTCGCTCCCCCACCTCGCCTGTGATTGATTCCCAGTCAGGATGGAGGAGATGGAAGGCCCGGCCGGCTCGAGCTCACGGGGCCCGGGGCCTCTCGAGGGGTGACGCAGTTGGGGGTTTCTGGGTCTCGCTAAGCAGGCCAAGGAGCTTTTTTGGGGGGTGAGCAAATTGAAGGCTCGCTAACCCCAAAACCTCTATTTGGAGCTTTGGAAAAAGATAGCAACTTGGCTATGACTGCACTGAGTATACACTGCAATTTGATTACGTTCATTTTCTGTACTGCTTATTCTCACAAGAGTCGCGGGGGGTGCCGGAGCCTATCCCAGCTGACTTTGACCCATCAGGCAGGGGACACCTTGAATTGGTGGCCAGCCAATCACAGAATTTGATCACATTCATTCATTTTCTGTACTACTTGTCCTCACAAGGGTCGCGGGGGGTGCCGGAGCCTATCGACGAGAGGGACACCCTGAATCGGTGGCCAGCCAATCACAGAATTTGATCACATTTATTCATTAATTTTCTGTACTGCTTATCCTCACAAGGGTCGCGGGGAGTGCTGGAGCCTATCCAATTTAGCCAATTTAGAGTGTTAGCCAGCTAGCCTAGCCTGCATGAGTAAACCAGAGTACCTTGAGAAAACACCCACACATGCCTGGGAATAACATGCAGACCTTCCACAATGAAGACCTACCTGGGATCGAACCCTGGACCCCAGAACTGCGAGACCGACGCGATAACCACTCCACCACCGACCTGCCAATTTCATTACAATTTCTCAAATTTAACAAAAATAAAATACAAACCATTCACAGTCCCCAACTTTATACCATAAAATGACGGAATGAAATCGGATTTAAATGACATTTATAGTGCGCCTGTGATGAAATCAATTTAGTTTCAATTGTTTCAGGTGACTTTTAATGAGTATCTAATATCCGCTTCTGGTAGGAAGGTCAGGATTTCAGTTTATTTGTGTGTTTTTATTTAATTTATTTATTTTTTTCTTAAGTGATGGATCACCCGCAGGAGAAATATGGATAGTCCCAGCCTGGAGAACTGGGCACAATTCCAAAACAAACTGCCTGAATGTAAATCCTTGTTTGTGGGGTGCCTCTTTAACTACACCGTGTGTGACCTACTTTGACAAATCTCTTGTTTATAGGTAAGGCCGCATTTTTTTTTTAAATTTATCGACGATTTGATAAAATACAATTTCAACGAAATCCTTTACCCGCCTCGTAAGTGTTCTAAGAAAAAAATACACAGAGCTAAATGGAGGATTCCTATTGTGTTGTGGCTTTAGATAACACATTCATAATTCACTACGCCGGCAAACCCCGCCCCCCAATGACCGGCCTCGGGAGCTCGTTAAGCTTTGCCTTACAGAGTTGACTAATGGATGGCGGAGAAAGCCCCCCCCCCAGGACCCTTTAGAATCATTTGTGTTGGTCTGCTCACTTAGTATTCACTTATGTATTTTCACCCTACTCTGAGCACAATATCATGAATAACCGTGGCTAATTTATAAACACACTGGGCAATACGGGACTTGGATCGGAATGATTCAACCAGGACAAACGCGCTTTCTCGCTAATGCTATTCCATTAGCAAGGATGGGCATTCCCGGGAATAAAGACTGCGTGTTTAATGGCAGGAAATCCAGTTGGACTCGGAGAAAAAATGAGAATTAGTTTAAGTCAAAAAGTATGTTTACCCATTTTAAGTTTGCTACGAGCAGGGAAAACGAGGGAAAATAAGATGGCGGATTTGCATTTTGCAAGGAAAATTAGGCCGGCCGTATTTTTCGGACTATAAGTCGCAGCACCGCACTGAAAAATACGCAATCAAAAGAAAAAAATGATATTATAGTCACGCTATAACGGCAATTTGTTGTTTTATCTGAAACCGAGAGCAAAATGCTTAATGATAAAATAGGGATCGGTTAACATTTTTTTGGTGAAACTTTTGCGGAAAAATATAACATAACAGACAGTGGTCCAAAAAACAACCAAAAAAAAACATAAATTGTACTTGAGTATTAATTGCAGGCCTCTGCAAACTATTTTAAAAGCGCGACTTATAGTCCGTAAAATACGGTACATTCATATTTTCATGTTTTGACTCATTCCAATGAATAATTTTAACAATCAAAGACATGAGAAATTATTCAACAACAACGTAACCTTACGACCAATGTAAATATTGTCCAAAATACATGTTGATTTTTATTTTTTAATTAAAAGCCATCTGGGAATTGCTGGAAACCCTAACGAGGAAAAGTGGCATTATGTAAAAAAAAATGGATGGATATATTATTAACATGTGCATATTTCCCAGGTGTGTCAACACGCTGCATGTAATAACATGACGGAACGAAATAGGAGTGCAAAATATTGATGAACACCAATATGACACACTTTAGTAGAGCTACGCTGTTATAAGTCATGGGAAAAAATGTGGGTTTTTTTCTATGTCTAAGAGAGGACGGGTTTGAAGACAAATTTTTTGGGGTGCATTTCTAGTACTTGGCTCATTTTGGCTGGGACATTTTGCACGGCAACACGCTCGTAACATAACATAAACACATTTAAATGAACTTAAAATACGATGCAGACACAAAAAAAATAATCTAACCTTAAAACACAGGTGTCAAAGTGGCGGCTCGGGGGCCAAATCTGGCCCGCCGCCTCATTTTGTGCGGCCCAAGCAAGTAAATCATGAGTGGCGACTTTCTGTTTTAGGATCAAATTCAAATGATTATAGATGATGTACATTAAATTTCCTGATTTTCCCCTTTTTAAAATCAATCATTGCAATTTTTTTATTATTTTTTTCTTGTTTTTAGTTGAAAAAGCATTTTGTAAGATCTAAAAATAAATATATAGATATTTTCCGTTTTCCACTAATATTGAACATCATTAAAACATATATTTTGTTTCCATTTGAAATGAAAAATGATTAAAAGAAATTTTCCATTACTAAGAATTTTTTTTAGATTTTAGATATAATATTTACATTTTTTTTTAATAAAGGGATTAGAAGAACTGGATTAAAACCCTGAATATTCATTTTTATATATCTAAAACAATGTTTATTTTAGCTTTTTAAATATATTTTTAGATTTTACTAAATGATTTTTGAACTAAAAACACGTAATATACATCTATATTCTTCATTTTAATTTGATCCTAAAACAGAAAGTCGGCACTCATCATTGACTTTCCCGGGCCACAAAAAATGATGCGGCGGGCCAGATTTGGCCCCCGGGCCACCACTTTGACACATGTGCTTTAGATCTATAAAAACGGACATCATTTGACTTCTGAGCTCCCACCGGGAAATCACGAAAATCGCGACCCTTCTTAATAGCGTAATTGACACAAGTCAAGCAATGGAGGCTACGTACGACTTGAAATGCTAGCGAACGTAACTGTTGTGTACGTGGGTCTGTGATCAGTGCACGCCATCTGTTTCCAGATGTTGTGTGGAGCACGAGCAGACGCTTGGCAGGTCTTCTGACAGGCCGCCGTTTTCTTATTGATAGAGGGATCACAGAGGCAGAAGAGTCAGCCACGCTCAGCTCCACCACAATATCGCCCTGTCTACTGCTGTTATTCGTCTCAGTCGGACGGAGTTTTAGGGGGTGAAAGCCCGAAAGCCTGAAAGAATGAAAGAATGAAAGCCTGGGAGCCGACTTTGGAGCTGTCACAAATGGGCCAGATCAGAATCCAATGCCAAACATGCGCAAGGATCGTTTGATTGGTCGGTTAAATACTTCCATGCTCATCTGATTTTGATTGGGATTTCGGAAAGGTTATTGGCCTGCAAGACAACACTAATTGAAAACGTTTATAGCACAGGTGTCAAAGTGCCGGCCCGGGGGCCAAATCTGGCCCGCCGCATCATTTTGTGGGGCCGGGGAAAGTAAATCATGAGTGCCAACTTTCTGTTTTAGGATCAAATTAAAATGAAGAGTATAGATTTATATTACATTTCCTGATTTTTTCCCCCTTTTTAAATCAATTAGTCATTTTTTAATCAATTTTTTCTGTGTTTTTCGTTCTAAAATCATTTTGTAAAATATATAAAAAAGCTCAAATAAACATTGTTTTAGATCTATAAAAAAACAGAATATACAGGGTTTTTAATCCAGTTCTTTTAATCAATTTATTTAAAAAAAATCTAAATATTATATCTAAAATGGTCCAGCCCACATGAAATCCAGTCTGACACCCTTGGGTTTATAGGAAAGGTCTGAAAGTATTGGACAGAAAAGCAAAATGGACCATCACTGTCAGATATTTAAAAAAAAATACAAATGACTGAACTAGGAAAATAATGTTAAGAAATATATATATATTTTTTTTAAATATTTTTGGGGGAAAAATACCAATATATCAAAAAGGTGTAGTTCCATGGGACTAAAGATGGAAATCCAAAATACGACAAATTTGCCATAGTTTGCCAAGCCAATTTTTGGCCATTTGTATTTGTATCAAAACTAAAAAAAAAATTGCAATGTTTTTTATTGTTTTGCTACAAATGGCATATTTAATAGTTTGGCAAAAATTGGCTTAACAAACTACGACAAATTCTCGTATTTTGGCCCCCCAAAAATGTAACTTGCATTTTAAAACGCAATATTTTTTTTTCATATTGCATATTGTCAAAACGTTCCATTATTTTGAAAGTAGCGCGCTAGCTTTCTTTTTCAACGACACGCTAGTTTTTCAAGCAGTGTCGACGTGTATTAGCCAAAACCAAAACATGAATAATAGATGATTTGCAACAATTAACTAATGCAACTACTGTTGGCTGGGATAGGCTCCAGCACCCCTGCGACCCTTGAGAAAATAAACCGAAGAGAAAAAGAATGAATATAGCAACCAATTGGAATACGATTCCGATTAATCCATTCGCGACCATGCAAATCAAAACCATATTTGACCCTAAATAGATAAAAATAATAAATAAAACACATTTTTAAGCGTTCCTGCAGCAATAGGTGCCTTTAACGACCGGCCTTGCTAATTTTTCTTTCTTGTCTTTTCATTTGTGTCGGTGTTTGGCCCTCTTTTGTAACGTTGTCCCTCTACGTAATGTGCAGTCGCTGAAGACGAATTTTCCTTGGGAGACCAATAAACAAAATCATTAATCATCATCATTAGCCCTTAGCTCTTGTTCTCATTATTTGGCTGCGAAGAAAATGGGAGACCATCTAATTGCATGACTTTTTGAAAATAAAGACAGTCTCAAAAGGAGCTAAAGCGTATTAGCAAAAAAATCTTGTTTAATCACGAAAACCAATGTTTGCAATCGTCTTCATTTATATATTAGATTATAAAAATCCAGTTAGCAATTTGAAAAAAGTGACCTTTTTCATCTTTATCTTTTTAAATTAATCTTTTCTACATAAACTAAAATAAACAAAAACATGATTTACCGTCGGGGGTTGCAAAAAATGATGTGGTGGGCCAGATTTGGCCCTCAGGCCACCACTTTGACACCAGTGCTTTCTACCCTGAAAAAACATGACCTTATTCGACCTTATTTTTTAATTAATCTTTTCTAAATAAAAAACTAAAATAAACAAAAACATGATTTACCGTCGGGGGCCGCAGAAAAATATGTGGCGGGCCAGATTTGGCCCCCGGGCCACCACTTTGACACCAGTGCTATCCACCCTGAAAAAACATGGCCTTTTTCTACTTTATATTTTTAATCAATCTTTTCTACATAAAAAACGAAAACAAACTAAAACATGATTTACCGTCGGGGGCCGCAAAAAAATATGTGGTGGGCCAGATTTGGCCCCCGGGCCACCACTTTGACACCAGTGCTTTGTACAATCCTCAAACCGCGGTCAACTTCTTATTCAAACTAGATTGGATGTCAATTACCGTCAACAGCAACCCGTGAGTCAATTCAAGGAATTCAGTTTGTAGCAGTAGCAAGCGCAGACACAGCAAAAGACAATGTAGACCTAGTAAAAAAAACTGGAACCACACACACAGGAAGCCCTTAATAATAATACAAAAAAAATACATTTTGGAAACCCGATCTTTGTTACCCAATAATCTAAAAATGTTCTCGGGCCAATCTGGGACACCGCAAGTCCAACAGGTTATTCGGTCCGACGGCATCACTGACCCTGGCTCACCCGCGGCCATCTTTCTTTCCAGAATTATGGAGCGGGGCTGACGTTTATAGAGGGCAGACCTTTCCCTGGAGCTTTGATCCACAAAGTTCAATAGTCTACGGTTCTCTAGAGGTCAAGCAGCAGGAGCCACGTGGGCAGTAAGTGGAACCACATTCAGAACCCCCCCCCCCTCCCCACACAGACCAGTAGGATCCGGATTTGCAGGATTTGTGCATTTAGCTAGGCCTGCGCAATATGACAACAATTGCTATTACGATTAAAACAACGCTAACTATCAGGTCTTTTTATTTACAAATGTATAACTACTGTGAATAAGTAAATAAATGACATTCCACATTAAGCAACCATGTTACTTTTATGAGAATATAAAATATGATTTTAAAGTAAAGATAAGTAAAGTAAAGAGAAGTCTTTTTTTGTTAAGTTGTGCAATAAAGATAAGACAACTCCTTGAATGAATAATAAAACGTGCAGAAATGTTACCGAGCATATTTATTTTTGTAATTTAGCCTTCAAAACAAAAGTTGCTGTGAAATTTAACAAAAAAGGGTCTGGAACTAGCGTTTTCGTCACAACAGCGCCCCCCGTCTTCGTGGTGTTCAGCTGGTGTCATTGCAGTTTATAATTATCAAAAGTTGTTATTGTCGCCAAAAATTACTTGACGGTAATTATCCTTTTATCGCCCATGTAGGAAGGAAGGAAGTATTGCTTTCTTCTATGAACAACAAAAAATCCAAACACACAAAACCTGAAAGCCCCCCCCCCAAAAAAAAAAACGTAACAAGTATTTAAGGGTCTCACCCGCACTTTCATCCGGCAACACCCAAGGTCTCCAATCTGTCATCTTTCTTTCATCTAACGCCTCCGTAGCGAGCAAATTATTCATGCCAGCAGCTAATCGCATTCATAGCATTCTGTTTACTTTATTATTGCGCTTTTATTCTTTCTCTTCCTGGCATTTGTTTACAAGAATAAAAGCCTACTCTGACAGAATTATCCCTCCACAACAACCAAAATAAATCACAGCCTTTGCACTCCCATCATTCCCATTCAAAGAGCCCAGCTAAATTATAGATGCTCCCCCTTTCCCCTGAAAATATGCATTTCATTTGCATTTCCTCCGCATGTTTGCGCACACTCGCTAGCGTGCGTCAAAGAGAGTGCGTATGCATATATGTGTATGTGTGTGTAAACCACCAATGACAAGAGACATGCAAGTCCCGGCTCCCAGGGCTAATTCCTAATGACACCGCTCTTTTAAAAGCGTCATTTTCACAATTCATGATTTTAAGACACGGTGGTTAAGTGGGTTGCGCGTCGGCCTCGCAGTTTTGGGGTCCTGGGTTCGAATCCAGCTCAAACCACCTTTACATGTTCTTCCCGGACTTGCGTACGTTTTTTTCCGGGTGCTCTGGTGTCCTCCCACATCCCAAAAACATGCATGCTAGGCTAATTGGATGCTAAGTTGTCCCTAGACATGATGTGATTGGTTGCTTGTCTCTTCGCACAACAAAACATCTGGTTTTGTCGCAAAAATTAAAGCATTTAATTGTGTACGTATTACGAATGAGCTACAAATTCAGGCAAAAAATCTCCGCGGGCCGGATCGGACCCCCATAGTGGGCCATTTCCAGCCCACGGGCCGCACCTTTGACACCCTTACCCCAAGCATTTCGTAACTAGCAAAAGATACCCATGATTCCTCAAAAACAAAGAACAGACAGTGCTGAAAATAGGCGACTTTCCCAAAATGGCCAACAAGTCAAAAACAGACTGACAAATACTTGTAGCCATCTGGGGAACATATTTTTGATCCAAAAAAAACGGGTGACACATTTGTTTTTAGTCTTGTTTGCAACACTGTTCCTGAATCGGGACACTACACGTTTTAGTTTAAGAAAATCATCCTTAACCAATTTCATCTTAACACAACATAGACCAAAATAACATAAATAATCTAATAGTAAACATTAGTGCTGCGCAATATGGGGAAAAATTGATTAAGATATAAGCCATTTTTATCACAACATATATAAGGGTGACCCAGGGTAGAGTGGTTAGCACATCAGGATTGCAGTTCTAGGGTCGAGGGTTCGATATCATGTCCGGAACTTTATGTGGGGAATTTGCATGTTCTTCCCAGGCTTGCGTGGGTTTTCTCCGGGTACTCCGGTTTCCTCCCACATCCCCAAAACATCCTAAGCTAGCTGTTTGAGCACTCTAAATGGCCCCTAGCTATGTTTGGTTGTCTCTAACCTTGTGTCCTGCGATTGGCTGGCCAAAAAAGATTGGACACCCCTGTTATAGATCTTTCCAGAACAAGACTGGACTGGCTTCATGTCCCCAAATAAACACACCTCATTCTCAAACCCCCCAAAAAAACCTGCACCTTGCTTTATTTCCACCTTCTCTGCCATGTTACTGTATTCTCCGGACTATAAGTCGCACCTTTTTCCTCATAATTTGGCTGAACCTGCGACAAACACTCAATTTCGACTTCCATTGTTTCTCTTTCTCTAACCACTGACAACCTGTTACATAATTTTTCCCCTATAGATATTTGGAAAGCTATTATGCTAACACATGCCTATTTAGCCTGTTATTCCCCATTTTACAATTATCATTCCAACATATCTTCCTTCTCATCTTCTGAACAAACAAAAAAAATCCAACTCCTATCTTTCCATCATCATTGCGTATTCTCGGGCCGGCACGACTTATACTCCGGCAAATCCGGTCCATTTGCAATCTTGATGGTTCTCGAACCCGTGTCAGTCGTCGCGGCCCTCCGAAATCCTTTGCTTCCGCCTCGGCTTTTTTACGAGCCACCGGGGCCTTCTCCCACGTCCCCCCCGACAACCCGAGAAACGCTGACGGATGCTCGCCGCGACAGCACGCAAACACGCATCAACGCCGGCAATCACGCACAAATGCGCACACGCAGCCGTCTGTCACCGCGCCGACCTCTCCGATTGCCGCCGAGCAAAGCGTATTTTTTTTACACGCCCCCCCCTCCAAACCCCCATTTTTTTTCTTCTTTGCTCATTTCCGAAATAAATGTCATCACAAACCCCGCCCCCCCCTTCAAATCACCCTTGGGCAAACCTCAGCCCGCGCGCCAAATTCTGTTTATTTAAATATTTGATATGTAAGCAGTCATAAAATAAATGTGGGAAGAGAAAGCGGAAAAAGGAACCGGCGCGGCGTCGAACGAGAGGTCATTATGGGTAATGGTTTTTGACGTATGCGTCGTGAAACGAGCCACCCGCCCGTTAGCGCACCACTCGCCCGTTAGCGCCGTATCTACCGGGAAGACAAATTTTTCTAGCTGGAGTCATAAACAGAATGAACAGGTGAGATGGACATGACAGACGAGCCTTGTCCTGCACAATTGACTTTTAGACATTGCGTCCTCCTCCAATCAGCTACTTAGCAGCCATGGCTTCATCTCAAGTCAGGGCTCGCGAGCCAAATGTGGCTCTCCGCTAACGTGGAAGCTAAAATGTACCTCTAGCATCATATAGTAATCATACTTTTTTTTACATTACACTCCCTTCTCATTTTCTAAACCCCTTCATCCTCACTAGGGTCGCGGGGGTGCTGGAGCCTATCCCAGCTGACTTCGGGAACACCCTAAATTGGCGGCCAGCCAATCGCAAAGCACAAGAAGACACCCATTCATGCTCACACTCATACCCAAGGACAATTTAGCATACAATTAGCTTAGCATACATGTTTTTGGAATATGGTCAGGAAACCGGAGTACCCGGAGAAAACCCACGCAGGCCCGGGGAGAACACGCAAACTCCACACAGGTGGATCGACCTGGATTTGAACCCAGGACCCCAGAACTGTGAGGCTGACGCGCTAACCCTGCCATTGCCGTTGCGAGACGTCCAATCAAAATGAAGGAACATTGCATTACCAATACACGCACTTCCACCAAAATATGCAGCTAGCATGTTACAGAACCCTGCTAGTGGTACCCGAAGGAATACACGGCTGACAATTTAACTCAAGATCCGACAACAACAAAAAACGAGACGGGCAGAGCGAAGAAAAAAAAAAAAAACTCTCCCGAGAAAAGCGACGAAAACTCCGAGCCGAGTGCGACAGAATAACCTTGAATTCCCTCCTGTTGTCGACATTCAAAAAAAGTGCAAAACGGGCAGAAAAGAAAATCCCCAATTAAAAGCGGAAAATAATCACGTTGCGTTCATCAAGGCGGACTTCGTATCGGCTCGGCGTCTGAGGTTATCCCGTTCCCAGACCTTTGCTTAACAAGCTCCCCGGCCCCGGCCAATGAGCTCCGGGAGAGGGCGGGGCTTCACGTTTTTTGGGGTCAAGAGTCAAAGAGAGATGTTGCGAGCTGTTGACCTTTGACCTCCACGTACTCCAAACTGGATCCCCCTCGTGATTTGTCAGCGCGGAGGAATTTCGCAGGCTCGGGGCAACGACAACTATGCCAAGATTTGCTCTTTGCTAATCTTGCGCTTCGTCCCGTTTTCACATGTAGCAACTTGGCATTTGTGCACTAAAGCGTTATTATTTTGGAGTCCGAATTTGAAATGCCATATGCAATGTTAATATAAAAATGACACTGGTGATGTCTTAATGAATGCATGTCTTATTTCCATTATGTAATGCACAACTACTATAGACGATAATATAATAATATATATGAATCTCAATATAAAGCAAGGGTGTCAGACTCGGGTTGGTTCGCGGGCCGTGTTAACGTCAACCCGATTTCATGTGGGCCGGACCATTTTAGATATAATATTTAGATTTTTTTATTATAAATGGATTAAAATAACTGGATTAAAAGCCCTGAATATTCCGTTTTTAAAGATCTAAAACAATGTTTATTTGAGCTTTTTTTATATATTTTTAGATTTTACAAAATGATTTTTGAACTAAAAACACGAAAGAAAAAATAATAATTAAAAAATTGCAATGATTGATTTTAAAAAGGGGAAAATCAGGAAGTGTAATGTACATCATCTATAATCATTTGAATTTGATCCTAAAACAGGGCTTTTAATCCAGTTCTTTTAATCCATTTATTAAAAATATATATATATTATATCTAGAATGGTCCGGCCCACATGAAATCGAGTTGATTGATTCATCTAGTGCACATGTGTTAAAGTGGCGGCCCGTGGGCCAAATCTGGCCCGCCGCATCATTTTGTGTGGCCCGGGAAAGTAAATGATGAGTGCCGACTTTCTGTTTTAGGATCAAATTAAAATGAAGAGTATAGATGTATATTAAATGTCCTGATTTTCCCCCTTTTAAATCAATAATTTTCATTTTTTAATCATTTTTTTCTGTGTTTTTAGTTCAAAAATCATTTTGTCAAATCTAAAAATATATTTTAAAAAAGCTCAAATAAACATTGTTTTAGATCTATAAAAACGGAATATTCAGGGCTTTTAATCCAGTTCTTTTAATCCATTTATATAAAAAAAATCTAAATATTATATCTAAAATGGTCCAGCCCACCAGAAATCAAGTGGACCTTAAAGCGGCCCGCGAACCAACCCGAGTCTGACAACCCTGGCGTACAACAAACTACTATTAAAAAGATTTTTCCTGAAAACATGTTAAAAAAACAGGCATATTCATCATATTTTTTTCTCTATTTCCACCATGCTCCCCTCTGCCCTCTATAGAGTTGGGGTCAGGGTGCCCTCCGGTGCGCCTCACCCCTCTCGACTGTTAATTAGCACTAATCGTCTCCTCTCCTTTCTCCCCTCTTTCCATAATAGAATCATTCATCTTCGCTACTTAATGAGTCGACGGCGCCGTCATGGTCCAAGGTCAAACGCAACTAGCACTCAAACGACAAAAAAACGTCACTTGGAAAATGGAAAGACCAAAAATGTAACCATTGGGAAACGTGCAAGTTATTTTTCTTTGAAGGAAAAAACCAAAACCAAAACAAAAGATGAGCAATATCTGTCCAAAACAAACCGCAAAACACCCAGGGAAATTCCACACACACACAAACGAGTCATTACAAAACATGTTAGGCAAGTACAAACCGCCATTCCTCTCACATGGGAGGGAAAAGATAGACTTTTTTTGCGCACGGTTATGATAAAAAATAAATAAATAAGGTTCCCTCACAAGAGCCGTTTTAGCGGAGCAGGTAGAAATGTGCAAAATTAGCATTATTACAGCTGAAGTAGCACAGTAAATAACAGTGAATGATGCAAATATAAGTCCACTAATAAAGTGCGCTAGCGATTCCCAAAAGGCAAATTAGAGTTGATCGTCAATGATGCGTTTTCATGAGCATTATTAGTTCATTTTTTCAGGATGGCGCTACACTAAACACTACACTAAACTTTACAGTCAGGTGAAGAAAACGCAAATTACTCTTTAGTGCAGATTTGGCTTTGCAATTGTGTGTGTGGTAATTAAATAAATAAGGTCAATTATCAATGAATGCTTGAAATAATATCCTTACGATAATGTATATATATATATAATTGTAATACATTCGACTGGTAGTATATAAACATTGTTAATGTTGAATACTCGTTCAAATTGTACTAACATCATTTTCTGGAGTACAAATGAATATTTCTCAATATTTTTGGTGAGTACCTCAAATGACAGTAATGGGATTACAATCTGCACAAACACACACGCACAGAAACAAACACCGTATTTTCTGCACTATGAGGCGAACATTCAATTATTGGCCTGAATATTTGTTGCATATACACACAAACACTGGTATATACACGTATACACGGATACACACACACCCATACACACCCATATACACACATACACACACATACACCCATACAAACCCATACACACATACACCCATACACCCATACACCCATACACACCCATACACACACACATACACCCATACACACACACATACAAACCCATACACACACACCCATACAAACCCATATACACACACACACCCATACAAACCCATATACACACACCCATATATACCCATATACACACACCCATATACACACACCCATATACACACACCCATACACACACACCCATACACACACACCCATATACACACACAGCCATACACACACAGCCATACACACACAGCCATACACACACAGCCATACACACACAGCCATACACACACAGCCATACACACACAGCCATACACACACAGCCATACACACACAGCCATACACACACAGCCATACACACACAGCCATACACACACAGCCATACACACACAGCCATACACACACAGCCATACACACACAGCCATACACACACACAGTCATACACACACACAGCCATACACACACACACACACCCATACACACACACACACACCCATACACACACACACACACACCCATACACACACACACACACCCATACACACACACACACACCCATACACACACACACACCCATACACACACACACCCATACCCATACACACCCATACCCATACACACACACACCCATACACACACACACCCACCCATACACACACACACCCATACCCATACACACACACACACCCATACACACACACACCCATACACACACACACAAATACACACAGACCCATACACCCATATATACACTCATACAAATATACATACACATATATTTACACCCATATACACAATTAAAAAAGCAGTAGTAGATGTAGTAGTAATGGTGGTAGCAGTAGGGGATTGTGTAATACATTCACTAGTTGGAACTGTGCTAAAAATAAATTTTATACAATGATTAAACAATATTTATCTTCAAAAATGTAAGTCTTTGGTTGCGCCTTATAGTGCGCAAAATACGACATAAGCATACGTACATACACACGCACATTATTACAATCAGTTCAATGCTGGCACGAATATGCAAATTCTACACCACAACACAAATCCTCCCTTAATTCAAGGCACCGCTCAAATAAAAAAATGGCATTCCGGCAAAATAATAAAGTGAATGTTGAATCTCATGCAGAGAGAAAACCCAAGCAACAGCCACGCGCTCCTGCAGTGCAGTACCGGTCAGATCTGCATTGCAAGCTTTGGGAAAGGGGACAGTTGTCTATGGATTATGCTAATGCGCTATTCCACACTCCCCTCTGGCATGCGCCTGACATTACAGTAACCTTTGCATGTTTAGCCAACATCAACTATGGCTGTTCATTGAGAAGAGGCATGTGTGTGGGTGGCTGTGCGGGTATATTACACACAGCGTACGGCATACGTGCACCATTAAAAAAAAAAAAAAAATCGACAACCCTCTGAAGAATTAACGCCACGGCGCAATGAAACATTGACAATACGACATTTTCATGTGGATCATCGATATTAATTCCGGTTCATCCGGTTTTCCGCGGGAGGAGTGTCTGGAATGTAGAACACGGTTCCCGCCACAAAGCATGCTGGGAAGCCGGAGAAATGTTGCCGTTCGAGGAGCTATTTTAGCGTCAATACGCAAACAATTTGTTTTTATCGTCACATTGACGCCAAGTCCTAGATACCCTAATTTATTTATTTTTTTCGCCCAAGTTAAATATTTTTCATAACATTTCAATACTTTGTTCACTCCACTTCTACTTTAGTAGTCAATTGGCTGTTTTATATTATTCTTGTACAATGAACAACAGAAGAGGTCGATGCGCCGGACCAATAAAAACACAAGCTGTGTTTATGAGTCGATTCTTCAGATTACATTTTTTTAAAAAGGGACTGTGGGGAAGAAAAACAACCATGAGAAGCAGACTAGACTTATTAAAAGAACCTGACTTAATTATGAATTCCATTGTTTATCTAAGACATGAAGGAGCCTCCTTTGTTACAGTTTGTAATGTAAACAAATTATGCAATAACTTAACTAAGAAGCCAAGAAAATAATAACACATTGTTTACCGTAATACCTCACCAATTTGCGCATTAACTATTGCAGATTTGCATCACGGATTGAATATGACAAATATGGTAATCCCTCAAATATCGCAGATTCACGACATCACGGTTGTTTTTCTGGGGGATTTTTTTTAAATTAATTTTTGGGGGGTAAATTCATAAAAATATGAAAAATACATGCTGAAACTCGCAAGCGGAAGCCCCTCCCCTTTCCTCTGATTACTAACAGAACTCAGCACTGAAGTAAAAATAAAAAATACAATTATATATATATTTTTTAAATTATTATTTTATTTTTTTCTACTTCACCATTTTTCGAATATCGGGGTCTACATTAACCGCGATAATCAAGGGATTACTGTACCACAACTTTATAGAGTAGGAACAATAATACAATCCTGAAATGAGGGGAAAATATTTCCCCAGCCACAAGGGGGCAGTGTCAACCCTAGCGAGTTAAATAATACTGCAAAAGCGTTTTTTTACGTCCAAATAATTTTAAATAAATCCATATAAACACTGTCCTCACATCGCAATTATTCACCTATTGCGTCATGTCTTGGAACCTATTACCCGCGTTAAACGAGGGATTACTGTGATTACCCACGAAAATGGACCATTATTGACATGACCTTATCCGTAAAAATCCGATATTAATATCCAAAATAAATACCAATGCAGCGATATAAGCAATAGCAAAATCCATGACGATATTAAAACCCCCTCGCCATTTTTTACCGCATTCTCGCCATTCCTCGGTGGCTTCTTCACGGGTGGTTAAAGAGGACGTAAAGGGAGGTCCCGCTAAACCAGAGGTGGCAGCACAATAGTCCACAGATGTGTCAACTAAGGTGTATAAATATTCAACGGGCTAGATGCGGGCTGTCTAAATACCTCTGAACTGACTAGCGAGTCCCCCGGGAGACCCCGGGACGCATGAAAAGAAACGCGGGAAACACTGACAGATCAAAAAAAAAGCGGGGGTTAAAAAAAAAATGGAAAAAAAAGACGCCTGCTAAATTGAAAGCGTTCTCCAAAGAAGACCATCTGTTTCTAAAAGACTTCTTTTGCAAATACACAAATAGATGGAGGGGGACGGGGGGGGGCTAGAAAGAAATATTACCCACCCCGTGGGACGGAAGGGGGGCGGGGGGGGAGGGACGCCTTCCCTTCGGCCTACTCCACATGGCTAATTAGCATACGTGAAGGTCAGGGTGGTCGCCGAGTGGGTGCGTCGCACGTGCGTGCTACTAAATGGATGGAAGCCATTTAAATTAGCGTGGTGTGAAGGAGACCAACACTTGGGGGGGTTGCGGGGGGCCGGGTGGGGGCGGGGGCCCCTCTTTCCGAGCCGTTCCCGACTTTTCATTGTTCGCAGAGCCAGCTCCGCTGGGGGAGAAGATTTGAACTAAGTTGACATTTGCCAGAGTTCTGTTAGTGATTCCCTCTCCGGTCTAAAACGGAGCCCGGAACATTTCTCAGAAGTCAGCAGCCTTCCGTGTGACTCACTTCAAATATCGCCTACATTCTTGCATCTGTGGCCTTGCCGCTGCTTTTCCTCTCCGGCAGCTGCGCCCAGTCTCATTTCCAAACAAAAGAACTGGAGACGTGGCTCTCGAGCCGCATGCGGCTCATTGCTTTTTAATTTATATTTTGTATATACTGCGCGATCCGGCGCATCGGCCTCATAACCCTGGTTTCAAAACCAGGTGGGTCCAGTTTGCATGTTCTGTTTGGGCCTTCGTGGGTTTAATCCGGGTACTCCGGTTTGCTCCCATATTCCAGAAACATCCATTCTAGTCTGATTGGACACTCTAGATTGGCCCTAAGTGTGAGTCTGATTGGTTGTTTGTCTACTTGTGCCCAGTTGTTAGCTGACCACTATTTCAAATTCAGCTGGGATAGGCTCCAGCACCCCCTGCAACCCTAGTGAGGATAAAGCGGTTCAGAAAATGAATGAATGTTCCCTCTGGCGTGTCAGCCTAACAGTTCTGAGGTCCTGGTTTCAAAACCAGGTGGGTCCACTTTGGATGTTCTGTCTGGGCCTGTGTGGGTTTTATCCGGGTGCTCCGGTTTCCTCCCACATTCCAAAAACATGCATGCTAGTCTAATTGGACACTCTAAATTGCCCCTAAGCATGAGTCTGATTAGTTGTTTGTCTCCTTGTGCCCAGAGATTGGCTGACTACTAATTTAGGTTCAGCTGGGATATGCTCCAGCACCCCCTCGAGGAAAAAGGCACGCAAAAAATCTAAAAACAGTCTTTACCAAATATGATTTTAGACTTTTGGCAACTCTGTATTTAGGCAATTTGGCCCACTTAAGAAAAATCAACATCGCATCCAAATCGTCTGATTGGCCAAATTATATTTGCACAATGTCTGCCCATGTTGCCAGATCCTGAGTCGCCTGTAAAAATTGCAACGTGACAAGTCACCGCACCCCTAAGAAATTTTAGACCAGTCCAAAGAAAGTTAATGGTTTGAATCCACCTTTACCTTCTATCCTCCTTCAACCTCCATCGGAATTTTAGTCAAAAGACCAATCGGTATTCAAAGCAAACCAAAGAACCGGCGCAGGTTGCCAATTACCTTAGCGGGTCGTCCGTTTCATCCAAAGGCGATGAAAACCGCTGAGCTGGACCCTTATCGGACGGAACAGAGCAAATTAAAAATTCACTCTGGTGTTGCTAATCAGCAACGTGCTTGCTAGCCAAGACGCAAAACAACATTGGCGGACAGCGGGAGCAATTCAAGGGGGACGGACACGGAACCGGATTGAAGTGCTGACAAAAGATGCATCGTGGGGTCTGAGGAGAACCCAGAAAGAACCAGCAGAATGCAAAACCGCGTACACGACACCCCATCACGATGCAAAAGGCTCCCCGCGATAGGCGATAATACAATGTGACATTGATGCATGATTCCCATTATGAAGTCTTTGTTCGTATCGCGCTAATAATTCATAAGAGAGAAAAGTAAACAGTACGCCGTGGAAAGGAACGCGAGCGGGAATCTTTTAGACTTTGAGATGTACTCGGAATGACAAAAAGAAGAACTGACTTTTGGATTTTTCTCGCGTTACAATTTTTTTTACATTGGATGACACTTCCTGGGGTGACCATTAGGGGGCGGTGGAGGGATATTGGCGCACTGACCAAGAATAAGAATGGAAAACAGGCCGTTTGAATGGAAGTCGGTCGCATGTACCACTAAAATAATATTGATTTGTTTACTCGCAGGGGTGCTGGAGCATATCCCAGCGTACTGTGGGTAATAACATCGGAAAAGCAAAACGTGGAGCACAATCACGAATATTTGTGGAAATCATTTTTCTTTACCAGGCCAAAAAGAAACACAGAGGGCCAGGGACAATTTAGCATCAAATTAGCCTAGCATATATGTTTTTGGGTTATGAGGGGGAAAACTAAAGCACCCGGAGAAAACCCACGCAAGTCCAGGGCGAACATTTCCAAACTCCACATGGTGAGGACCGACTGGGCTAACCCACATGTGTCAAAGTGGCGGCCCGGGGGCCAAATCTGGCCCACCGCATCATTTTGTGTGGCCCGGGAAAGTCAATCATGAGTGCCGATTTTCTGTTTTCGGATCAAATTAAAATGAAGAGTATAGATGTATATTAAATTTCCTGATTTTTTCCCCCTTTTAAATCAATATTTGTAATTTTTTAATCCATTTTTTCTGTGTTTTTAGTTCAAAAATCATTTCGTAAAATCTAAAAAAAAATTTAAAAAAGCTAAAATAAACATCGTTTTAGATCTATAAAAAAATGAATATTCAGGGCTTTTAATCCAGTTCTTTTAATCCATTTATGAAAAAAAATCTAAATATTATATCTAAAATGGTCCGGCCAAAGTGAGTTGACGTTAACGCGGCCCGCGAACCAACCCGAGTCTGACACCCTTGGCCTAAACTAAAAACAAGAAAAAAAAGTCGTACGCCTTATAGTCCGGGAAATACGGCCCCCAAAAACCAACACATTTCCCATTCGGACACCGTTTGAGGAACAAATTCCACCCCACAAAAGCCATATTTAGAATTTCTATTTGGTACGCCAACATTGTTCCGCTCAGCGTTTAGAATGGCGAAAAGCATTGTGCTTTATAGCGCATCCAATTTTGGCCCACAATGCCTCACTTCAGAGTATATTTGGTGGGCGCACGCACACTTGTGTCACCTGTTGGCACGTTTCCCCCTCTTTCAAATTTAATTTCCCTGCTCGCTGCTTCTCCTCGGGAGGGCGGCGAGCAAATCCACTGCACCTCATTTACACTTGTATCCCCTTCTCCCCGACACGCAATGTACACGGTGGCGCACTTCCTCTCATGACTGGACAATCGCTAAATTGAAAACGGGGGTTTTACGTCACAAGAACTGGATTAAAAGCCCTGAATATTCATTTTTTTATATAAGCAATGTTTATTTTAGCTTTTTTTAATATATATTTTTAGATTTTACAAAATGATTTTTGAACTAAAAACACAGAAAAAATGGATTAAAAAATGACAATGATTGATTTAAAAGGGGGAAAATCAGGGAATTTAATATACATCTATACTCTTCATTTTAATTTGATCCTAAAACAGAAAGTCGGCACTCATGATTGACTTTCCCGGGCCACACAAAATGATGCGGCGGGCCAGATTTGGCCCCCGGGCCGCCGCTTTGACACACGTGGTTTAGGCTATAGTTATACAACTGTAAATATAATATTAACAGGAGCCTATTTCACCCGTTTTTCACCATTTAACAGTTTTTACGTTTGTTTTGGGGTATCCAAAAATCTGATGACCGTATTTTCCGGACTATAGATCGCCCTTTTTTTTCATAGTTCGCGACAAATATGTTGGATTTCTCTCTCTGACCACCGACAGCATGTTTGTATTTCAGGCTATAAAAATGTAAATGCCACATTACCTATTTAACATATTTTTTTAAATTCTAAAAAAAAATGCCCTCCCTGAAATGAGACTTATATCTACTTTTTTCCTCTTCATTGTGCATTATTTGTCCGGTGCGATTAATAATCCGAAAAATATGGTGCATTCACTGACACTTCCTGTGTGTGGCTCCATGTTTTTTATCTAGGTCTACAATGTGTTCTGTGTCTGTGCTTGCTACTGCAACCAAGGAATGTTCCCGAATACGAACAAAATTCTAATCTAATCTAATCCAGCAATAACCAGTTGAACGCAAAGCCCCTAAAATGACAATTATTCCGACAACATGACCCAAAACAATGATTTTCTATTAAAATGGCGCCATTTTTTTTCGTTCCCGTTCACGCCGCATTTAACCACGTTGCCCTCTAGTTGTCCAGATGTGTGTGCAAATCGTGTGCATCATTTAGCACATCTAAAACAATTCCCGAAGAAAAAAAAGGAAAAAAAAAACAGCCCACGGGGCCAAAAATATTTTGCAGCGGAGTTTCCCTGGGTGTGCGCTAACGTCTCAGCGCTGCTTACGCCAGCGTTTCAGCGCGACGTCCCCAAAAGTGCAAGAGAGATGTCGTTGACGGCTATTTTCCGGGTTTAAAAAACAGAGACTACTTATTTAGAAACACTACTGTTACCACAAAAGTGCCCCAAAGCAAGGCATTCAATATCCAGCCTAAAAACAAGAATAGACGCTAGCTAGCTAGCGGGGGAACGTGGAGCATAACTGGAAATGTCCCCGAATCCGATCACGTGATCGAAAACCGGGTTATTAAATTATTCCTTTATTTTAATTTAAATATTTAGTTGTCATTGACGGGGGAGATGTCCAATCTATTTTAACTGGGAGGGACGAAAAATGCAAAAAAATGCTAGCTAGTTTAGGTTTGCTTGGGTATGTTCTATTAGCCACGCCCCCAATCCGATCACGTGTCATTTTTAGAAAATTATGCAGGTTCTTGAAATATATTTGTTTACATTTAAGTGTTTACTTGTTAGCTGCCGTTGAGGGGGAAAGACGTCCAATCTTTTTTTGAATGGGAGGGCTGGCAGCGATCGCTATGCTAATTACAGAGTTAGGTTTTAAAACAATTGGTAAGTATATTGCAACAAATGAAATCTAGACTTCATGTTTCGTAATATTTCGATGTTTATGTTGACTAGTTAAAAAGAAAAAAAGAAAAAAATGGCTGAATTGATTAAATTATTAAACATTAAAAATCGTGATGACGCAACAGGTCACATCGACTCCAGCTTTTAATCAGCAACGTTATGCGAATGAATTAAAATTTTATGGAGCTGTTTTACTGATCTTGATGAGTGTTTTTAAACACAATGTCTTCTAGCAATCTTTTAAAGATCCCTTTAGTATTATTTCTACATTAAAATAAATATCGACACACGACCAAAAAGTGGTTAGCGGGTCGGCCTCGCAGTTCCCGGGGCTCGAGGGTTCGATCCCAGGTGGCTCCTAACTCTGTGATGTTTGCTTGTATGTTCTCCCTGGGCTTGCGTGGGTTTTCCACGGGTACTCTAGTTTCCTCCCATATCCCCAAAACATGCATGCTAGGCTAATTGGATGCTAAATATAGCCTAGTTATAGCCGGGAGTTAGCTGAGCTAGGCTCCAGCACCCCCCCGGATAAGCGGTTCAGAAAATGAATGAAAACCCCCCGCATAAAAGCCGCACAATAAGAATTAAAGGGATTATGACCTTACCTGACTCCTCCCAAGGCCTTGACCTCCATTGCCCGTCGTGATTGGATGCGGGTGGTTCCTGGGTTGTCCTCCCCACCCGTGAGCCGTGGGGGGCCCGTATTGGGGCCCCGCGTCTTTTCCCAGGGCTTGCGGCGCAGGCGAGCCGCCGTAGTCTTGGTAGCCCCCGCCGTAGCCCCGCATCATGGGGCTGGGTGACGTCAACAGCTGGTTGAGGGTCGGGGTGGCCCCCGAGGGGTGCTGCTGCTGCTGCTGAGTCGCCCCCGGGAACCTCTGGAAGCCGGCCGAAGAGGCCCCGAGCGCCGACTTGCCGTGGCTGGTCGAGGAGTTGCCGCTCACGAGCAAGTTGTCGGGTTGCCTGCACCCGGAGGGGACCGCCACGCCGTAAGTCCCGGCGTAGCGGGTTCGCTGGTAGGCGGGGTACTGGTTGTACTGGGTGTTCTGGTAACCCGCTTCGTGGGAGTTGTCCGACGAGAGCCCCATCCCCGGCTGGCGTCCGCCATGTTGCTCGTAAGACCTCGCCGAGTAGTAGTTGTTGTTGTTGTTGTTGAACTCGGAATTGTTGGCGCCGGGCCCCGAGTTGGCGTGCTCGTACCTGGGGGGCGTCGTCATCCCCTCGGTGGGTTTGTTGAGGTGCCCCTCACCTTTACCCTGCGGCTCCGCGTGGACCCCCAGGAGGTTCTCCTTGCCGCCGTGGTGCTCCAAGGGCCCTCGGGGTCCCTGGCCGTTGTTGTTGTTGTTGTTGCCGGCGGCGGCGGCGGCGTGCGTCTGCCGCTGCGGATGCGGCGCAAACTGGACGAATGGCGGCTGCGCTTGCGGATGGGACGGAGGGGGGTCTCCGCTCTCCACGCATTTCAGCTTGTGCTTGGAGATCAGCCCCGTTTCCATGGAAGGGGCGTTGGAATGAGACGGCGCCAGGTTATTCCCATCCTTGCCGTGACCCGCGGAACTTGAACGCACCATTCCGGGCTCCGTTCGGCGGTGATGGTCTGCATTATTTAGAGTCCCATCTCCGGCTGCCAGCATCTGCTGTACGCTTCCTCCTCCTCCTGCACCTCCTCCTCCTCCTCCTCCTGCTCCTCCTCCGGATTTCCCCGAATTGAGCTCGCTGCCCAAGCCGCCGGATAATTTCTTGTTCTTGTTGTTATTTCTGGAGGGAGCCGATGCCACTTGCGCAGCCATGCTCAGTCACTCCAACATCTCCCCGCGCATCGAGCGCGACCTTCGGCCAGCCTTCCGCGCACACTCGGCAAATTTTGAAGAAAAAAAAAAAGAAAGGGCGAAAAAGGGGGCGGGTGTAGCGAGAGAGAGAGAATTTTTTTTTGCGGAGCTCCACTTTAATCGACGGCCGGCAATCTCGTCGTGGTGGTAAAAGTGGGCGTCAATGAAGCGTCATGGTGGAAGTTGCAATTCTCGGGTTTGAACTTTTTCCTACCCCCTGCGCCGCTCTCCTCCATCCCGGGTTGTGGTGGTCTCGAGCCCCTCTATCGGAGCCGTTGTGGCCCAGCATGGGATGAGGAAAAAGAGCTAGAGAAAGAGAGAGAGAGAAAACTGGATCGACTAGTCTATCCACCTCCAAGGCTCCAGCGAAAGACACTTTAAAAATCCGGACTGGATTCCTCAATCCACTTTTCCTTTGCATAGGATATCCGTATTCATTTAAAACTAACTCCGGTCCACTTGGCCTTTAATCCATGCCAAGTTTTTCATATATCCCTCCGCCAACACACCTGAATCAAATAATCAGGAAGTTCTGTCGAGCTTCTGGATAGCACGCTGACGGTTGATAATTTGATTCAGGTGTGTTAGAGGGGTGCGCTATGAATGCTGGGTAGGAACACAACATTTCGAACGACCGGAAGAGACCATAATAATACAGGAAACCATTTTTAAACGGGATTAATACAATTCTGAAGCTGTAGAAATGTATAATTTCAGCAATTTTTTCGGGCCACCAGCCCAAAAATACACAATAAAAAAGGGGGAAAGTGTGTATATATATGTATATGTATATGTGTATATATATATATATATATATATATATATATATATGCGTGTATATATATATATATATATATATATATATGCGTGTATATATATATATATGCGTGTATATATATATATATATATATATATATATATATATATATATATATATATGCGTGTATATATATATATATATATATATATATATATGCGTGTATATATATATATATATATATATATATATATATATATATATATATTTCATACTGCACTATAAGTTCAACCAGCCCAAAAATACACAATAAAAAGGGAATATATTTACATATACATAATTCATACTGTACTATAAGTCACAATTGTTCACTTGAGCAGAAACAAATATGAAGTATGCATTGAAGTAATAATTGTAAAATGGGCTAAAAGGTGTATTTAAAATAAGAATATGACAATTTATGTCTACCATAAAGCAGTGTTGAAAGCAACATTGCACCACCCTTTTACTATCAAACCAGCATTCACGTCCACGTTTTTATTAAAAAATTAAAGATTAAAGCAGTTGTATTTGAATATATTTTCAATCCCTTCCATCCCCGCTTCATTGCATTTGTCTGCAAAAGCAACTTGTGTGAACTGATAATGCTCTAAAAAAAAATAAAGTGAGTGAGTGGGTGAAAAAAAAGGAGAAAAAAATCAACCCAGGCTGCAGGCTAGGACCACACAAAAACCAAAGTCTACAAGATGCGCTCTAACCCATCAGTGAAATTCAAACATGAATGTAAAATAGTGCTTAGCAAAGACGCCGGCTGTCTGCTGGGACTTGAATAAGCAGAGGCTCGGCTTTGATGAGATCAGATGCATTTGATCAACAGAGGGAGCTGTGGATGAAAGAAGGGGAGGATGTGTGTGTGGATGTGTGTGCATTTGTGTGGATGTGTGTGTATGTGTGTGTGTGTGTGTGCGTGTGTGTGTGAGTGTTGGATTTGGGGATGAGTGGTGCTGAGGATGGCCGTGGTCATGATGATAACGGTCGCTGCACAACGTGCTGCTTAGTCAAACACGATGACGATGATGATGGTGATGATGATGATGGTAAGCATGATCGCGATGTCCTCGATTAGGACGGCATTGCAACCCCGATTTTAACCACCTGTTGTTTTTAGGCCATGAAATAAAGCATGACTGACTCACTAGATTGCATGTTGTGCAATGGGGAAGTTATTGTATGTGTATGACAAAGGGAAGACCCCTGCTGGAGGTTTTGTGGAAGTACAGGTTTGAGCAGGATGTATGCAGATATATTATTGTATAATTGAGTATATTACTGTATATATTGTATTATATTTTTGTATAATTTCAATAGTTATGGGTATTTGAGAGTTTTGATAGTTTATTTTTGAATACTCTTGGTCAAGATGCTTTCATTGAATTGGTGTTAAAAAATAATAGCAAGACTTAATTGCAAGAATAAAGTGTATTTCTTTACAAGACTTTTAAAAAATAAATATATTCATGTAAAACACAGTATATAAATACTAGTTTCCTACATTGATTGGAAATAAATCATGGAGAGGTCTACCGCCATCTGGTGTTAAATCTGAGAAATGCAACAGAATGAAGGCTGAATTTAAGATTCTTTTGTAAGACAAGATGACTCCGTATAAACTTTGCAAGTTGAAATTAAAATCTATTAACTATTAATTTAAGTGAATAAAGGGCTAAAGAAAATAAATAAAAAGAATAATAATAATAATAATAATAATAATAATAATAATATAATAATGATAATAATAATAATAAAATAACAATAATAATAACAATAATCATAATATAATAATCCAAACTATCAATATTTATATTAGCACTACTGAAAAAAACATCCTTCTGTTTAACTGACTAGCTCCCTCTACTGTTACCTCCGAGTACTGCAACGTAGTCCGAATTTAACCTTCTTGTGCAAGCCCTACACAACAATATTTTTATCATTTGCTAAACTTTACACCCCCCCAAAAATAGGATCTTTCGGGACGGAGTGCTATTTTCAGTTGTGTAAAAATCGGTGTCCAATCGCGGAAATGTGATTGGCTGCATACACCTTTACTAATTAGAACAAGCCTCGCTCACGCACACACACACACACACACACACACACACTTCCTGTTCTGTGCTTTGTACACACACCGATTGTGGCTGCCGTCAGAGTGGCAGATCAAAGCCCGGGTTCTGATCTCATCTAGAGCAACACTATAAGGCTGACGGCGAGAGGACCGGGAGGGGGGCGAGGGGGACGGGGGTGCTATTAGCATATTCTATGATGGCTTTTCAAGCCGTTGCCTCGGCTGCGGTTCGGGGTGTGCTGCGCCGTGGCTTTGCAACTCTAATTTCCCTGGCCCGCTCATTAAAAAAAGCCCACTGTTCTTCCATTAATTCGCCGACACACCGATCTGTTTGAATGGCGAGTGTGTGCGTGCGCCAAAAAGAGGGAGGCGTGGGGCGGCCATGGCTCAGCGCATTTGCATTTATGTTTAATTTATAACCTTCGGGGGCCCCCTGATGCAGCAAGATTGAAACAATGAGCCCAGACAAACACGGAGAGAAAAAAGGGGAAGCGGGGATGCGCCATGACGTTACGGCGCGAATCGGCGGCTCGGGCGCCGTTGGGCCTTACGCATGCGCGGGTCCAGGTGCGAGGTCGGGGGTACACGGGGGGATAACGTGCAGGGGTGAGTGTCTGTTAGGAGGAGGGGGGGTGGGGGTCTGGAGGGTTGTCCCCTAGCACGGAACGGCACGGTAGACTATAGCGTAAGCCCGGTCGAGCAGAGAAAGTGGGTCAGTTCGGCGCACGTGCGCAGGGTTCAGATGGATGCAACCCTGTTTTTGCAGAAAAGAGAAAGACATGCTGTTGTTTGTTAGGGTAGAGCGCTAGATGTGGGCTAAGAAGCCGGTTGATTGGCTGGGGAGGGCCGGAAACTGAACTGCGACTTTTTTTTCGTAACCTGGTACAGTCATACCTCTACTTACGAATGCGTCTAGGTACGAAAGTTTCAGGTTACGGATTTTTTATATGCAAATGAGCGACTCGAGATACGAAAAAGATCCAAGTTATGAAATCCCCCCAAAAGTAAATGCATTTCCTTATCTGTTATTTTATTTAGAATTCCCCTTATTAAGCGATTAAAAACTACAAATGCAACATAGTACATATTTTCATACACACACACATAGGGCACACGTAAAAGTCTAAAATGTACTACAAAGTGGACGGCTTTCAGCCCTGGTAGAACGAATTTGAGAATTTACATACAAAGTACACCTCTACTTACGAAATTTCAAGTTAAAAACATGGGTATTACATATATAACAGCCGCGGAGGGAGATATTTCAGTGACGCAGGACACTTTCATATCCTTTATTTATTTTAAGACATTAATAAATCATTTCCTTATAATTTTATCTCAGTTTTGTGGGTTTCCTCACATCTTTCATACAAAATTGGGACACTGACCAATTTTAAATGGTTTAGTTGGTCGTTGTGTGAAGACCGTGGAGCGGATTAGAGAATTTACATACAAAGTACACTTCTACTTACGAAATTTTGAAGTTACGAAAAAAAATAATTTCGTAAGCAGAGGTTATTTTCCTTTAGTAGCGAATTTAAGGCCATTTTTTTTACCCATTCCTACTTTCCAGAACGCCTCCAATGGCGAACGGTCAGGCAGTATCCTTCCATTTCGTGTGTGATGTTACAACAATCTCGGTCAGGCTGTACATGGAAGGGCATTTTGTCATTTTTGTTAAAAAGACAATAAATATTTCCCATCCCAAAAGGCCTGCAAGTGAGCCCAATACGAAAAAAAAACAATACCCAACTCTGGTGCTTTTCGTCTCCTCGTCGAATCGAGGCCCTCGCCGAAATCCCCAAAACAGCTGTGATGGATAAAATGTTTTGTTGTTGTTGTTGTTGCTATTGAAGAAAAAAAAAACACACTCGGGAAGAATGAACGCTATTGGTTTTGGCTGTATACTAAAAGGTAGAATCACAGAATTCCCAAGTTGCGGCACCGTACGCTCTATTTATGCTTTATGAAAAACATGACTCAAAAGAAAGAGCGAGCAGCCATGCTCTACTTTCACTGTCAGCTCTCGTGTGAAGTGCCAAGAGGAGGAAGAGGATGAGAGGAAGATAGAGGAAAGTAGAGGAGAGTGATTTTCTTCATCCACAGATCCCGTCCTGATAGTGACAGGGGACTGGTCTCTCTGAACCAGCAAACATACCCGCACACCCACCCACACATCCACATACACACTTTCTCTATATATATAGTACCTCCACCCCCCTTCTCCCTCCTTTCTGATGCCTGTCACTGCTCCTTTTCCATCCCTCCTTTCTCCCGACTGAAGGAGTGTGTGAAGTGTCCCCCGAGAGGCTCCTCCTCAAAAGATGGTATTTACAAGATCCACACAGAGCCCACTTTTAACTGCCTGTGAAGAACTTCTTCCAGTGCCTTTGATGTGCCAACCTAATGGGGAAGAGCACGCCGGCAGTCATTGCATACGTTAGCGCGCCCCATGCGAGCTAATCCGCTAGCTAGCATCGCAAGGTGGGCTTCACACTGCTCGCGGTGAGTTAAATCTTCACAAGATGCATGGGCATCAGAGCCAATGCTGCCAAAAGGAGAACTAAAGCACCCCCCGGTATAAAGGCATTGGATTAGATTAGATTAGAATTTTATTTCATCCCGTATTGGGGAAATTTCCTTGGTTGCAGTAGCATGACAGACACAGAAGACATTGTAGAGCACGTGTCAAAGTGGCGGCCCGGGGGCCAAATCTGGCCCGGCGCATCATTTTGTGTGGCCCGGGAAAGTAAATGATGAGTGTCGACTTTCTGTTTTAGGATCAAATTAAAATGAAGAGTATAGATGTATATTAAATTTCCTGATTTTCCCCCGTTTAAATCAATAATTGTCATTTTTAATCCATTTTTTCTGTGTTTTTAGTTCAAAAATCATTTTGTAAAATCTAAAAATATATTTAAAAAAGCTAAAACAAACATTGTTTTAGATCTATAAAAAACTGAATATTCAGGGATTTTAATCCAGTTCTTTTAATCCATTTATTAAAAAAAATCGAAATCAAGTTGACGTTAAAGCAGCCCGCGAACCAACCTGAGTCTGACACCCCTATTGTAGACCTAGGTAAAAACACTCTAAATAAAATTATATCAAAATAGAATGTTTTTAATATGCAAATGAGTGACTTGAGATACGAAAAAGTACGAAATCCCCCAAAAAGTAAATGCATTTCCTTATCCGTTATTTTATTTTGAATTCCCCTTATTAAGCAATTAAAAACTACAAATCCAACATGGCACATATTTTCACACACAGACATAGGGCACACGTAAAAGTCTAAAATGTACTACAAAATGGACGACTTTTAGCTCTGGTAGAACAAATTTGAGAATTTACATATAAAGTACACCTCTACTTACGACATTTTCAAGTTACAAACACGGGTATTACATATATAACCGCCGCAGAGGGAGATATTTTAGCGGTGCAGGGCAAATTTTCATATGCTTTATTTATTTCAAAACATTAATAAATAATTTCCTTATAATTTTCTCTTATTTTTGTGTGTTTCCTCACATCTTTCATGCAAAATTGGGACAGTTTGACCAATTTTAAGGGGTTTAAGTTGTGTGAGGACTGTGGAACAAATTAGGGAATTTACATACAAAGTACACTTCTACTTACGAAATTTTAAAGTGACTAAAAATCTAATAATTTCATAAGTAGAGGTACGACTGTATCTGTTTCATATTAATAGCAATTCTGATGTGGTTTGGTCACCTAACAGTGATTTTTTGAAGGTTCCTCCCATGAAAAACATCTCCATAGGTCGATATGAGTATAATATATTCGTAGCGGATATATGGAACAATGAATCTGTCTCGTCAGGTTGCCATTACTTTCTGCAAAGGCTCGAAAATGCCTTGCCGTTCGACAAAATTTCTATATTTATGTCAAACAGAAGCATTTGGGACGTTTTGGAGTTAGGCTAATTAGGTTTGTGTTTTGTTTGTTGTTCAGCAGGCCTGATCAAAGCGATATTTCACCAATTTGTGTCAGTTCCGGGGAAGAGCGGAAGAATTTGGCGGAAAGCCGCTTATTAATCTCTGCAGGTTTGCCGTAGCGAGCGTTAGCGAAGCCAATCAAAAAGGAGACGAGCCAGGATAAATGAACGTGTCGCTGCGAAGCTAAACAAATCGACACGTGCGCTACCTTAGCAATTTAGCGATGAAGAAATAGGAGCTGTTCTAGTTTCTTACAAATCATTCTCATGACTTTCCGTCCGCCGACTTCAATTTCAACGCACTCGCCGTTTTTTCTGAACGATTGACCCGCGAGCTCCGAGTCTGCCCGCAACGAGCTGTTTCCATCTAATCTAATATTTATGAATATCTTCCACAATATATCCTGTGCGCCGCCAAGTCGTCCGCTCGCGCAAGAATGTCTTAGAGGGATGACGATGGCGAAGATCAAACGGAGCCCGGACGCCGGATTGGTTCGTTCCGTGACGCCTGGGAAGGATCGGACGCCGAGCTAATGTAGCTAACGCCGCGTGATTTAAACGTTAGCATGACCACGCCGAGATCATATTTATACTTGTAGTATCTCTGCCATAAGTGCACACTTTCCCCCGAGTTTGCGATTTGTCATCAACCCCGCCCTGTGAATTTAAAGCCCGTGTTTTTGCAACGTATTTTCGAGAGCATTCTGTCAAAAATTACCTTCGGCTCGGAAGCAAAGTAGACCTCAGGAGCAGAAAGCAGAAAAAACGAGATGGCAAGTCCTGGTGCAAAAGTTAGGCTTCTAATCAAAAATATTTCAAAATTATTAAAATCAAATAATAAAAATTGAAACAAAATTAACAAAATCAAAACTAAAAATGGGGAGACGCAAATCGACAAAGAGCACAAACATTACTCACGTAAAGAGGAAAACATAACTCCCATAAAGACATTCCAAAAACATGGGCTTTAAATACATAGGCAATGGATGATGACAAATCACACAAAAATGCATACAAATCACTCACACGGGAAAAACACACCCATGCGGCAACCCCAATAACGTAACAGTTACGATCTCTCGACAAAAGTCAAGTGGTCTCGGACGAGTTATTTCCCAAAGTGTCCTTGCGCCGAGGATCTATTGTTAGCCTAATGGGGGCTAACGACGTTAAGACCGTAATTACGGAGGCCGGCAATAAGCCCGGATAATATTGCGGGCAAAGTGGGTCATTTGCGGCGGTCCCGTTGAAGGGTTGAGGGGGGGGGGCAAGAAAAGAAGGAGGGGAGGTTATGTCTTGTGTCATCGCCGTGTCCTCCGCAACCCGAATAATTCCCATAGAACGGAGAGTCAAACGGCATGGGAATGTTAATGAAGTGGATGACATTCATGCAAGGCTGAAATTCAAATCAAATATTTTATTACATTATGCACTCGAGAGGCGGTCCGGTGGTAGAGTGGTTAGCACGTCTGCCTCACAGTTGTATGTCTGAGGGTTCGATTCAATTTTGCATTTTGCACGTTGTCAAAATGTTCCATTATTTTGAAAGCTAAGTTGTGTACTCACTTGCTTTCTGCATTTTCGTCAGTTGTGTGTGTTAGCATGTGTGTTAGCATATGTGTTAGCATGTGTGTGTTAGCATGTGTGTTGGCATGTGTGTGTTAGCATGTGTGTGTTAGCATGTGTGTGTTATCATGTGTGGGTTAGCATGTGTGGGTTAGCATGTGTGGGTTAGCATGTGTGGGTTAGCATGTGTGGGTTAGCATGTGTGGGTTAGCATGTGTGTGTGTTAGCATGTGTGTGTGTTAGCATGTGTGTGTTAGCATGTGTGTTAGCATGTGTGTGTTAGCATGTGTGTGTTAGCATGTGTGTGTTAGCATGTGTGTGTTAGCATGTGTGTGTTAGCGATGTACACAAAATGAAAACTGATTAACCGTTCATTTGCTGTTTGTGTTTTTTATTTCTTTGCAAGAATGTACTATCAGAAAAAGGAAATTATTTGAAAAATATGAGATATTGAGCTTTATTTTGCACGCGTCGTTGCTAAATGCTACTATAAAATTTTATTTTTTACCAATTTAGTCTCTTTGGTACCTGCTTATTTACTTATACCGTATTTTCTGGCATATAAGCCACCCTGCGTATAAGCCGCACTGTTAAAATTGCCTTAAAAACAGCCATTACTGGATGAATTAATTCCTTATTGACTCTAATAACGTGCTTTTGATTGATACAGCATCTCAAAAATACCAAAATATTTCTTAAGATTTTCCCTTCAAAGTAATACAATTGTACTCCCTATAAAAACCATGAACATGGAGGTGAAAATTGTGATTCGGGGCAGCTCATATGCGAGAAATTGTCAAATTCAACCATTTTAAAGCAATTTTAAGGGTACGGCTTATACGCGGATGCGGCTAATATGCGAGAAAATACGATAGTTTGATCCCATCAGCTTCCTGATTGGACCGGGACTAATCGGCCACCCAATCCCAGTCCACGGACACGTTTAGCGAGATAACCATAGCCGTCTTCCAAAATACTTTTCGCTTCTCTTTCACAATAATACGCTTGAATAGCTTTAAACGGTATAAAAAAAACATAGACAATTTCATGGGCCTTTTCCACTATGCTCCATTTATAATCCCCAAAAAATGAAATAGCTAATCTCCTGGCAAACAGGGGATACTTTTTTTTAAGACCCCTATTATGCTCCGACAGAAATTAGCAGCAAAATGTTTTAACACGTAAAAAAAAGCAAAATGGGAGAAAACAAAAGCCAACTGGTTAATAAGATTATCTACGTTAGACGCCCAGTGCACGTTATTGTACGTGGCACAAATGGGAGAGATAATAAATCACATTCATAGCCGCCTAATCCGTGAAAGACGCCTGATATGATTACGTCCGCTTATGTTTTGGGAGAAGAAAGAATTTATCTTGAAGTCTTTAGCATACAGCTGGACATGAAGGCAACAGTTTAAGATGAAGAATATCGGTCAGAGATTAAGTACTTTACTTTCGATATCTATAAAATACTTGAATTTATTAGGGATCAGTGGTCGATTTATGATGCGATACTGATGATAAAGATCATACGGCGATGCAGAAAAGATCAATACATGAGTCAGGAAATTTTCTACAGTATAACGAATACATAGCTGTCAACTTAGACGTTTTTTTTCCCGTATTTTATACGTTTTTTGATCATTTCAAATTGTGTATGCTTTTGCGAAGGATTTTTTTTAAGTATGTTTTTTTGGGGAAAACCGATCACGTTTTACCCATTTCGGGTCGAATCCGGATCGTTTCGGTTACAAAACAGCATCGTCGACTGCTAAAATCGTCATTCTTTAAGCATATATAATATAGCAATATTAAAGTAGCAATATTTATATACACATATATATACACACACATATACACACATGTACACATACACACATATATATATATATATATATATATATATATATATATATATATATATATATATATATATACACACATACTCACATATCTACTCATATATACACATATATACACATATATACACACATATACACACATATACACACATATACACATACACCTATACACATTTATATACACACAAACATATATACACACATACACATATATATATATATACACATACACATATATATAACTATATATGTATATACATACATATATATATATATATATATATATATATATATATATATATACGTATATATATACACATATATATAACTATATATATACATGTATATACACACACAAATATATATATAGACACACATACATATATATATATATATATATATATACATATACACATATATATAACTATATATATGTATATACATACATATATATATATGTATACAAATATATATGTACACACACACACATATAATATACACATATATATATATATACACACACATTTATATACACACACAAACATATATATATACACACATACACATTTATATACACACATACATATATATATATTTATTTATATATATTCATATACACAATTTGTATTTATAGTTATTTTATATGAGGGAAAAAATTGACTGAATTGACATACGAGCTCGAGTCCCGGAATGCACTAAACTCATTTCTCAAGGTATTATTGTACTTTGTTTCCAGAACTAAAAAAAATACATACCAGCAAGCAACAACAAAAACAACAAAACAATACAACAAAAACAGGGAGGAAAAAAACGACAACTCCTAGAAAAAGAATAAACGCCTGATTGATATTCTTCCAATCTAATCGTGAATCCACGCTCAGTCAAGTATCACATCAATGACCAATTATTTTCCTTCTTGGCATATTTAAGCAGGTTGCCGTTGCCAAGAATGTCAACGGCCGCATAAATTAGCGTGAGAAGAAAGCGGGGGCCGGGATGCAAAAGAAAAAAAAAAGGGCACTCAAAGGAGAACGTTAATAATCATTCCTCCAAAACAATTCCCATTAATTTTCAGCCATCGCACCAGGGAGTAATATCAACACGCCCGAGGCAGGTTGAAATTGCCACGTTCTGCTTGAAGAAGGCGCGTCAAGCCTCCTTCCCCGGCGTCCAGCTGCTCTCATCACATCCAGATGAGTCGAGGGACACCCGGGAAAACCCACGCACCACGGTCACCACAAGTGATTATTACCAACCCAGAAAAATACCGTGTTTTTTTCGCACATTCGCTATATTTGTCACTAAAAATGATGACTGACTCAAGGGTATGGCTTATATGCGCAAAAATTAGACTTACCGTATTTACTCGCATATAAGCCGACCCCTCCGTGTAAATCGCAGCCTTAAAATTGCCTTAAAATCGTTGAATTTTACAATTTCTAATGTATAGGCCACCCAGTGATTCACAATTTTCATGTTTTTTACGCACATACATGTGTATATATATTTGTATGTGTATATATATGTGTATATGTGTATTTGTCGCTAAAAAAATGATGACTGAATCGAGGGTACGGCTTATATGTGCAAAAATTAGGTTTACTGTATTTACTCGCATATAAGCCGACCCCTCCGTCTAAGTCGCAGCCTTAAAATGGCCTTAAAATTGTTGAATTTTTCAATTTCTCACGTATAAGCCGCCCACTGGTTCACAATTTTCATGTTTTTTACGCACATATGCTGTATTTGTCGCTAAAAAAATGATGAATGACTCGTGAGTACGGCTTATTTGCGCATAAATTGGACTTACCGTATTTACTCGCATATAAGCCGACCCCTCCGTGTAAATCGTAGCCTTAAAATTTCCTTAAAATCATTGCATTTTACAATTTCTCACGTATAGGCCACCCAGTGATTCACAATGTTCATGTTTTTTACGCACATACATGTGTATATGTATGTGTATGTGTATATATGTGTATATGTGTATTTGTCGCTAAAAAAATGATGACTGAATCGAGGGTACGGCTTATATGTGCAAAAATTAGGTTTACTGTATTTACTCGCATATAAGCCGACCCCTCCGTGTAAATCGCAGCCTTAAAATGGCCTTAAAATCGTTGAATTTAACAATTTCTCGCGTATAAGCCGCCCCCTGATTCAAATTTTCATGTTTTTTACGCACATACGCACATTTTAAGGGTACGGCTTATACGCAAAGGAGGCTTATATGCGAGAAAATACGGTAGTCGTTCTCGCAAAGTAGAAATCGGCAAAGCGGGAGCGGCTAGCACGCCACTCGTCATTAGCGAAACCGTCGACACGCAATTAAGTCTTTTGTTTCAGTCGATTGTCCCGTCAATCAGCGGTTTAGCTAACGCGCTACCGTTTCGCCTTTCCGCGTCAAGTCCGCTAACAATTAAGCGCGGCCACGTCACCAAAACGGCGCCATTTCTTCTCCTCCCGATGAAATTATGCTTATCGGGTCCCTCGCCTCGGCAGAGGTCAAAGGTCGGCGCGAGATGGCGGACCTCGTCGCGCAGCATAATTGAGAGAAGTTGGGATTTAATTGTATAATTAATCTTGTCAAATGAAGTTACGCGCAAGTCAGAGCGCCAAATTGCGCGATCTGGAATATTTTAAATTGCCTTAATGCGAAATGAGGCCCCAGAATGCACTTTGTTCCCTCCTGATGGAGGCGAGCTTTTAGGCACGCCGAACACGGCGTGTTGTAATAAGGCGCTAACAGTTCTTATCACGTTGTTCCTTTTTGCATGATTAATTTCCTCACAAAGTAATTGCAATTTCCAAAAGGAGACGTTTTATTGGACGCCTTTTTTTCCCTGCCGGAGAAGTCAAGGTATTAAAAGATAGAATTCATGAAAACTTTTCAACTTTTACGTGTCGTGCGCGTTGTGAATGACTTTTCCAAAAAAGTGACTTGCCGTATATGTCGGACTATAAGTCGCAATTTTTAAACTTTATTTAAGTGGACCTGTAATGAATGGGAAAAAAATATTTATTGGACATACGGCTTTTCTGGAGTGAATTTGTTGCTCAAAAAATGGGGGAAAATACGTTTTTTGGGGGGGCTATCCAAAATTTGATTACCAAATTTGATTACAAAGTAACACATTTGTACTCCTTATTAAAACCATGAATATGGAGGGGGAAATTGTCAATTAGGGGGCGGCTTATATGTGAGAAATTGTAAAATTCAACGATTTTAAGGCCATTTTAAGGCTGCGACTTGTCCGGAGGGATCGGCTTATATGCGAGTAAATACGGTAAGTCGAATTTTTGACGTAGTCTCGAGTCATTCATCATTTTTTAGCGACAAATAGAGCGTATGTGCGTAAAAAAACAAGAAAATTGTGAATCAGGGGGCGGCTTATACACGAGAAATTGTAAAATGCAACAATTTTAAGGCAATTTTAAGGGTGCAACTTATATACAGAGGGCCCAATCCGCCTACCATGCATGTTTTTGGAATGTGGGAGGAAACCGAAGCACCCAGAGAAAACCCATGCACACAGGTGGACCGCCCTGGATTTGAACCCAGGACCCGAAAACTGTGAAGCCGACCCGCTAACCACTCTTCCGCCTAAACTGAATTGAAACAAAGTTTAAAGCTTCACCACCAAGTGCACAAATAACAACAACAAACAAACAGACAACTATAATAATCAATCCCTCCCTACTCCAGCACCCCCCGCGACCCTTGTGAGGTGACATGCTTGGAAAAATGAATGAAAATTCAGGATCAATAGCTTTTTTTTCACTTTTCCAGATCGCTTCCATTAGCGAATACGTCAACGTTTACTAACGACAAAAGATCTCAGCAGGCCCCGTCAGAGTTCAACGTTAATTATTGACACGGCCAAAGCGCTTAGATTAAGACAGGTCAATCCCACCCGGCAAAAACCAGACACGGACGCCGATTTAACGAGTTGATCTTCCCAAGCACAAATCCGTCCCGTAAACTGGACGCGGCGTCGAAAGGGTTTCGAATGCTGGATCTCGTTGCTTTAAAATTCAGTCGCCGGCAGAAAGAAAAAAAAAAGTGCCCCCGTCACAGCAGGTCTTGGTCACAGCTAGTCTAGCACGCCTCGGGAAAAATGGCTTCCATTTTGCCCGACACTTTGGCCGTGACCGCTCGGGCGTCTCTCGTTTGTCAGCGACCAATTGTGTGTGTGTGTTTGTCTGGTTCTCACGGCTAATCTGGGAGCTGCTGGCTAAACAGAAAGCCAACGGTCATTTCTCAAACTGGACCGAGATCAAGATTGATAGGCCAGGGTTTTTTTTTTTTACCATTAAAAAAAAAAAAAAATCACGTCTGACACGGTGGATGAGTGGTTTGTGCGCCTGCCTCGCATTTGTCGCACCGTGGGTTCGATCCCAAGTTGGTTCTAATTACGTGGAGTTTTCATGGGTTTGCGTGGGCTTTCTCCGGGTACTCCGGTTTCCTCCCACATCCCAAAAACATGGATGCTAGGCTAGCTGGCTAACCCTCTAAATTGCCCATAGTTATGTGTGTGTGTGTTATGTGTCCTTTGTCTCCTCCTCGTGCCTTGCGATTGGCTGACCACGGTTTCAGGGGTGTCTCCCGCCTAGTGCTTGAAGTCAGCTGGGATAGGCTCCAGCACCCCCTGCGAACCCTTGTAAGGAATAAATGAATGAAAAATATAAAATTACTCACAATTTGCAGGGTGACTTTTCTTGTCATGAAGTTAAGTGGAACCAATGAGCAGGAAGTTGGCTAACGAGGGGGAAGTGCTGGCATTTTTTAATGAAAACTAAGCATACAAATACTAAAAACTGGGACAAAATAAACAAAAAATAAACAGGGGTGACACACTTCAAACTTCACTAACCAGGAAACGTTACTCCCACAAGAACACGGGGTTGTAATACACGGATGGGGGTTGCTTAACGAGACGATTGCCAACACCTGGGTAGCTCACACACGAGAAGAAACAGCACCAATTCCAAAAAAATATGACATTTCTACTTATGGATTTTAGGTTGGAAATGCATTGCCAATTTAGGAAGACATTTGAATTTGTTTTAATTATACTGAGATATGTTAAATATACAAATGTAGATATTTCTCAGTACTTCTATTTATACAATTATGTCATAGGGATCGTCATCAAAAAAATCCAGGTACTAAAAAACCTCAATTACTGTTTGGTTTATTGTGTTCATTCATCAATCTTACATATTTACATATATGTGTTCATTACCATGAATATAAATATGTTAATTAATATGTGCTGTCCCTTATTTTTTAAAAAAACTGAACCACTTTATCCTCACAAAGGATCCAGGGGGTGCTGTAGATTTGATGGTCAGCCAATCACAGGGCACAAGGAGACGAACAACCAATCACACTCATAGCATCTAATTAGCCTAGCATGGATGTTTTTGGAATATGGGTGGAAACCAGAGCACCCAGAGAAAACTCACACATCTATACAAAGAACATACAAGCTCCACACAGTTGGACCAATCTGGATTTGAACCCACGACCCCCGAACTGCGAGCCCAATATGACATTAAAATAATACAGAGTCCACAATTATTATTATTATTATTTTTTAGAATATTTTTGGGCCGAATTTAAACTTTTTTTGTTTTTTTTAAACAAATACACATTTAGTTTGAAATTTAAAAATATCTTATTTTGCGTGGTATGACATTAAAATAATACGGAGTCCACAATAATTTTTTTAATTTTTTTTTAAATTAGAAAATATTTTTGGGCCGAATTTAAACTTCTTTTTTTTAAACTAATACACATTTTATTTTCAAAATTCAATGCCCCAATTAACCCCTTCTTATAAGCCAACTAAATAACAACATAACAAATAAACCAAACCAATGACATTAATAAGCATCTCGCCACCGCAGTTTCATATTTCATTTTTCCAAAACCTTGCAAAAAAAAAAACATATCAGCGCAAACACATAATGAGCGATGCTCCTAACTTTCCGAATCCATCTGACAGCCTTAATGTATTCCCGCATTTAATCATTCCTTTCTATTGACATTTCTAATTAAGCAGCGTAATTGGAAATTCTCGGCGGGGTGGCAATCATTCCGCCATCCCTTGAAAAATTCATGCAAAAATTATTAATGAACGGCAGCGCTTTTAATTGCCGCACACCTCGCGTCCGTTCTATTTGCCGCTCCGTCCTCCTTGAAACGGCGCAATGACAAACGCGGGTGTCATGTCAGCGCTTTGCGCCTCAATCAAAGCTAATCCATTTCACCTCTGCGTCCAAGCGGCGACCAATTAAATTCCCATTTCATTTCCCGCCTTCATTAATGCATCTGGTTTCCAAGGTGACGATCATTTCGCCGCCGCCGCCGTCGCCGAGCGCGTGGGCTTTTGATATTTTCGCTGAGGATACCAATCAGTCGACTTTTAATCCTCTCTAGCGTATCTCCACTTGTTTTCATTTCAAAGGCAACAGTTATAAAGTCAATTTACGGGAAAAAAAATGGAGCCAACACTTGTAAAAGGCCAAACCAAATTTATCGTAAAAAAGGTCGCCACCTTGTGGACTTTCTGTGTGTGGCTCCAGTTTTTTTTTACTAGGTCTACAATGTCTTCTGTGTCTGTGTCTACTGCAAACAAGGAAATTTCACGAAATCGGGATGAAATAAAGTTCTAATCTAACTAATGTCAAAAGTATTTAGATCAATAAATAGCAAGTGTGCACAAAAAGCTATCTTATTTCATTTTAACTTTTAATATTTTACACTTCTGTGTCTGTGCTTGCTACTGCAAACAAGGAAATTTTACGAAATCGGGATGAAATTAAATTCTAATCTAATCTAACTAAAGTAACGTCAAAAGTATTCAGATTAAAAAATAGCAAGTGTGCCCAAATTTTTGCAGTTATCTTATTTCGTTTTAACTATTAATATTTTACACTTGGAATTGAAAAGGCCCTCGTTTACATGTATGTATTTTGACTTTTAAATTCGTAGTATGGCTCACAAAAGGAATAACATTTGAAAATACGAATTATTTGTGGCTCTCTTCATCAAAAAGGTTCCCGACCCCAGCATTAAACCTTCAAAATATAACAACCATATTCGACAAAACTGAAAAGCGGAAGGAATAAAAGTTAGCCTAGCATATTTTAATGACCCCTCTTGTAGAAAAAGTCTACACAACCCAAAAAATTCAATCCAAGTAAACAACAACAAGAAATCTTACATTTGAACACTTTTATTGCATCGGTGTCCCCTTAAAGATTCAACATGCTTTCCTTCCGTCCAATCCGCTAGGCTATTCTTAGCGACGCTGATCAAAATAGCCAACTTTTAACAGCCAATCAAGCCAAAATCTTCAGAGCTGTCGGCTGAGCTTGTGGGCCTGCCGTTCTTTGGCGTTAAAGGCGTACTTGGTGTCCTGGAGCTGGTCGATGAGTTCCCGGGCCTCGCGCATGTCTCCGGCCAGCTGGCCGTACTTCTCCACCAGTTCCTGGTTCTCGCGGCGGAGTTCCACCACCAGGCGGCTCAGCTCGTCGTTTTGCCGGCCGCAGTGCGCCTTCAGCTGTTCCATCTCCGACAGGGTCTCTTCCATGCGGCGGACCAGGCTCTCCAGTTTTTCCTGGGACATGGTTGTCGTCGTCGTGGTGGTTTTCGTCGTCGTGGTCCGATTCGAAGTCTTGTCTTGCCTCGCCGCGACTGGTCCCGCGCGGTCAGGAGATTATTGGCGCTAAAGTAAGCTGCTAATTGGATCTATCTTGGGTGGTGGATCCCGTGACGAGATTACTCGGGGATTCCAAATTTTCTCTCCGGGAGGAAAAGGTCTTGAAAAGTTGCGTAACTTAGGTTTAAGACACAGGCGTCAAACTCAAAGCACACTGCTTTTTTTTGGAGAATATTTTTGGACCGATTTTTTTTTTTTTTTTTAAACAAATACACATTTACTTTGCAATTAAAAAATATCATATTTCGAGTGGTATGACATTAAAATAATACGTTGGAGTCCACAATGAAAGATGAACTACAATTCTTTTTTTTTTTTTACTTAGAGAATATTTTTGGGTCGAATTGAAAACTTTAAAAAAAACAAATACACATTTACTTTGCAATTAAAAAATATCATATTTCGAGTGGTATGAGATTAAAATAATACGTTGGAGTCCGCAATGAAAGATGAATTACATTTTTTTTTTACTTAAGAGAATATTTTTGGGTCGAATTGAAAACTTAAAAAAAAACAAATACACATTTACTTTGCAATTAAAAAATATCATATTTCGCGTGGTATGACATTAAAATAATACGTTGGAGTCCGAAATTAAAGATGAATTACAATTCTTTTTTTTTTTGAGAATATTTTTGGGCCGGTCGAATTTATTCTATTTATTTTAAAACAAATACACATTTATTTTGCATTACAAAAATAAAATAAAGAACTGTACTGTATTTTTTTATATTTGTTTTTCAATTAAATAGATTAATAAATGCAATTCAGACTAGAATATTTATATTTCGCTGTATCCTAAAAATGTAAATAAATAAAAAATCATTTTTTTTAAATCAAATCTTCAATGTAGCCCTAAAATAAAACTACTTTTAAACTTTAAATTTGAAAAGTATCCAGCATAAGATTCTTTCAGAGGATCGGATCGATTCATCAAGAGAAAACCACGTGTTTCTTTAACTTTATTTAAAAAACAAAACTAATCGAACACATTAGAACTTGCCCCGCCCCCAAAATAAACGTGATGTATATAATGGTACACAAAGTCGAGCCAAGTCAATAAAACGAACCGCCAACCCCCCCCCGAAAATATAAACGGTATGATGAAAAGCGGTCGTACTCATTCGCTAATTATTATTATTATTAATAATCGGCTTGAAATTTTTCGCCACCTGGGAAATTGAACTCCATCCAGTCGGGATTTTGCGTAGAGAACCCCCAAAAATGCGGAACAAAAGTTCTGGAATGTGTGATGAATTTCACACCCTGCGGCTTTTGGTACAAGCTGCAAAAAATAAAAAATAAAAATAAAATAAAAATTTAAAAAAAATACAAATCTACTTGGGTGCCACCTGCTGGATATTTCAGGTATTTCTGACAAAAAAAAATGACTTCACCATTGCGTCGGTTTAAAAACAGGCAATATTGTCGCAAAGAGCCAAAATGGCGACCGTCGCTACCTCAGAAACCGCGTTGATTTCGTCTGCGTTATTTTTAATCCCAAACGCCAGAAAAAACGCCATTTTTTTGCAGCCCGTGCAAAAAAAAACCCACTGGGATTCAAACTCTCGTGAAGATCCTGTTGTTTTTCGGGCGAGAACAAAAAACGGACAGCTTCCCGGTGTCCCTTGAGCAAGGCACCTACCGCCCCCTGGCGGTAAAAAAAACCGTCAGGGTTCCGTCTCGGCATATAAATTAAAAAAAAATTCTCGCTGGGAGTCCAAAAAAAAAGCCTGAGACAGATTTTTTTTTAAAAAGAAAAAATGGCGACGACAAAAATAATATAAAAAAAATCCTGGCCTGAAACGCCTTGGCTCTCTTCGTCTTTAAAAAAAAAAAAAAGCACTTGCCGTGTTCCTGCTAGATGTAGAACTGGTGTAGCGCTAGCTGGTCCATGAAGGGACGCACCAGGTTGTCGGTGGCAAAGTAGAAGACCAGGCCGAAGAAAATGGAGATGGGAAGCGCGGGGAGGGCCTTCTTGAAGATGGCCAGCAGCAGGAGCGTCAGACACAAGCCCTGTGGGAAAGGATAAGCACATGTTGATATGGCGGCCATCTTGGAACAGGGCTGTCCGCCCACTCACGATGAGGATGGCTACGAAGCAGGCCAACGTGGTGTTCCAGTCGCCGCTGGCCGCCGCCGAGGCTTTTCCCACCAGCATGCTGTAGAAGATGAAGTCGCCCAGGCCCAGCTTAACGCCCCCTGGTGGACACAGTCAATAACTTTAGAAGTCAAAACAAATACGTTTGGGAAAAACTCCATTTTTGACAACAGGGGGAGGACATGAGGAATCTATGGCTCGAGAGGCTCATGCGGTTCTTTGATGGATGCGTATGGCTCTCAGCTAATATGTGAGGTAAAAAAATGATTGATTATTTATTCGTCTGTTTGTTTGTTGTTATTTGTGCACTTTATATTATGACAATAAAAGTATTCCATTCAATTCAATAGTCAATTTTTAACCACTTATAGTGACTACTTATTTATTTATTGTACTTATTTGTTGATTTATTTATTATTATTATTTCTTGAGCATTTATTTGTTTGTTTGTTGTTGTTATTTGAGCACCCCCAACTTATTTATGTCGTTGACTACTTATTTATTGATTATTTAATATTATTGTTATTATTCATTGATCATTTATTTGTTTGTTGTTTTGGGGCGATTGTTGACTACTTATTTATTTATTATTTATTGATCATGTATTTGTTTGTTTGTTGTTGTTACTTGTGCACTTCCCTATTTAAGTTGTTGACTACTAATTTATTGATTATTTATTTATTATTTATTGATAATTTACTTTGTTTTTGTTATTTGTGCACTTGTTTACTTATTTAAGTTGTATACATATTTATTGATGATCTTTTTATATTTATTTATTGATTAGTTATTTGTTTGTTGTTATTTGTGCTCATTATAATTTTATAATGACAAAAAAGGTATCCAATTCAATTAATCATTTTTATTAGCGTAAAAATGTTGTCAAAAGAATTCAGAATTTTTTTGTACTTTAAAGGTGGTACAATGACCAAAAAAGGCACACATATTTTTTTTAATGTATTTTGACTGAAATTCTGAGTTTGGATCTCAAGGAATAACATTAGAAAAATATGAATTGTTTATGGCTCTCACTGTCAAAAAGGTGGCGCCACTTTAACACTCTATTCGGATACTTGGACGCCATCACTAAACGCGCGTGGGATTTGTTAAAAAGCAAAACGTGGCACTCACGTTCCTCGTCGTCGTCGACGGGTGGCCGGTCGGAGGGCATTTGCTGGATCTCCTGCCGGGTGTCGTCGGTGGACTGCAGGGGTCCCAGTCGCCGCTCTTGCTGGTTGAGCCAGGACGGCGTGAAGCCGCCGTCGTCCCCCGGCGGACTGGAAGGCGCGGCGGCGGCGTCTGGAAAGCGCTCCGTTAGCGTCTCGGACTCAAACGCGGGACCCGTCACTCACTTTCTTGAGGCTGGGGCTGCGTGGGCGTGGCTTCAGGGGCGTTCCTGTTGGGCCCCGGGTCCGTGTCGGCCATATTGACCAGCCACACCATGGTCGCTGCGGGAAGAGGACAAGATGGCGTTTATTTCGAAACGTCGTTTAGGGGGGGGGCAAACTCAAGACTAGATTTTGGGATGACGATCGCTACCACATAATTGTATAAATAGAAGTACTGAGAGATATCTACTTTTGTATATTTAACATGTGTCAGTATAATTAAAACAAATTCAAATGTTTTCCTAAATTGGCAATGCATTTTCAACCTAAAATCCTTAAGTGGAAATGTCATGTTTTTTTTGGAATTGGTGGTTTTTCTTCTTGTGTGTGAGCTAGCCAGGTGTTCGCAATTGTCTCGTTAAGCAACCCCCGCCCGTGTAGTGCAACCCTGTGTTCTTGTGGGAGTAATGTTTCTTGGTTAGTGATGTTTGCCTGTTCGTTAGTGTGTGTCGCCCTTGTCTATTTTTTTGTATGCTTAGTTTTCATTAAAAAAAAACAGAAAACTGAGTTGTGCACACCATCTGAAATCAAAAATTGCCTGTTTATTTTTTATTTTTGTTAATTTTGTCCCAGTTTTTAGTATCTATATGCTTAGTTTTCATTAAAAAAATAAAAATAAAAAAATAGGTTGTGCAGCTATCTGAAATTAAAAAAAAAATCGCCCTGGTTTATTTTTAGTTTTTGTTAATGTTGTCCCAGTGTATAGTATTTGTATGCTTAATTTTCATTAAAAAAAATAGGTTGTGAACGCCATTTGAAATAAAAAAATCGCCCGTTTATTTTTTGTTTTTGTTAATTTTGTCTCAAGTTTTAGAATTTGTATGCTTAGTTTTCTTTTCTTTTTTTAAAGTTGTGCATGCCATCTGAAATTTAAAAAAATCGCCCGTTTATTTTAGTTTTTGACCGTTTTTAGTATGTGTATGCTTAATTTTCATTAAAAAAAATAGGTTGTGAACACCATTTGAAATTAAAAAAAAATCACCCGTTTATTTTTGTTTTTGTTCATTTTGTCCATTTTTAGTATTTGTATGCTTAGTTTTCATTTAAAAAAAAACTAAGTTGTGCACGCCATCTGAAATAAAAAAATTGCCTGTTTCTTTATTGTTTTTGTTAATTTTGTCCCAGTTTTTAGTATTTGCATGCTTAGTTTTCATTTTTTTTAAATCTAAGTTGTGCATGCCATCAGAAATAAATAAAAAAAATCTTACATGAGTAGATGAGCGCGGGAAAAATCGGCTCATTCCGTTCCTGAGCCGTCTCCACCAAGATCCTCAGTGGCCCTTTGGGACACAGCACCGCCAGTAGATCTGAAAGTGAGATAACAAATGTCAGCGGGGGGTGCCGGCGAGCGCCACCAGGCGGCCCGGTCTCACCGTATACGGATATGGAGGCGAGTATGAGCCAGGCGGTCCACTCGGGGAGATACTTGATGAAAACCAGCGCCATGAGGGCGCTGATCATGATGAGGTAGGCCTGCTGGAGGCGCAATGGTCCCTTCCAGTGGATGCACATCATGCCCACCACGCCAAAATTCCACACCAGCAGCGCCAGCGTCAGGTAGTCCATAGCCACGTTGTAGGTTTTGAAAACCTCCCTGTTTGGGTGCGCCGGGATGGAAGATGGAAATGGGGGAGGGGCTTCAGGGACACTTACTTGAGGTAGATGTAGGAGAAGAAGAAGAGCAGGAGGAGGGACGAGATAAAGAGCCAGCCTTGGATCACCTGGAGGAAAAAAACTTGAATTTTCATTGTTGTTGTTTTTTTTAATCGGTCCGATTGCTAAAAGTTGGGGAAAATGTTGAAAATATCGGGGTGATATAAATTGCCAAAAGTTATGCAGAGTTGCCAGATATTTGAGTTTGATTTATTAATTAAAGGGACAGCACATATTAATGAACATATTCATATTAATAAAAGTATGTGTAAATATGTAAGATTGTAGCCGAGGGCTAATTTCCATTTTTAGTCCCTTGAAGATAAACTGACACACACCCCCACACGCACACACTCATACACTTACATACACACACACACACACTTACATACACACACACACTCATACACTTACACACATATACACACTCACACACACATACACACCCACACACATATATACACACACACACTTACACACATATACACACACATACACACACATACACACACATACACACATATATACACGCACACACACACACACTTACACACATACACACATACACACACACTTACATACACACACACTTACATACACACACACTTACATACACACACACTTACATACACACACACTTACATACACACACACTTACATACACACACACTTACATACACACACACTTACATACACACACACTTACATACACACACACTTACATACACACACACTTACATACACACACACTTACATACACACACATACACTTACACACACACACACACACACATATATACTTACACACATACACTTACACACACACTTACACACACACACACACACTTACACACACACCCCCACACACACAAACACACAATTGCCACAATTTTAGACAACGTTGTGATTGCATTTTCCTAGTGGCATTTTCAAAATAAAGTTCAATATGATCTCATGCTATTCAAATTGTATTTTTTCAATATTTCATTCTTGCAAATGAGCTGTGAGTGACGTTTTGGTTTTAGCTAGCACAGGTCTAAACAGCTTAAAGGAAGTGAGCATGCTACTTTCAAAATAAAGGAAGGACGCACCCTGTAGCAGCGATACTTGTAGAGCAGGACTAGCACCAGCGTCATGACGATGATGACGGTGATCATGATGGTGGCGTTGAGAATGGAGTTGAGCGCTCGCTCGCCCACCGTGTCCGTGTCTTCCGGGAACGGCGTGTAGATCCTGAACGGTAAACAAAAAGGTCACAAAAGGCCCCAAAATATTCCTAAAGTATATTTTTAGTGGCATAAACATGGTGTATTGAAAATGAAGTTTCTCAGCTTTTTTTTCACTTTTAAAGGATATTACTAATATCATCAATAGGCTAAAAAGTAGTCGTGTTGATAAAATGGCTGCCCTCGACTTTGCCTGAAAAATAAAATTCTGCCTTTTTTAATTTATTTAGCAAACAATATTCTTTCGTTTTTGAAAATTAGCACCCAAATATTGACAACTCCCTACTTACTAAAAAAAAACATTGGAAATATTTTTTTTGTCAATCAGTCCAGTAATCAAGACAGAACATAATTGGTATAAATGATATCAATGTGGGTAATTATACTCACATTTAATAGTAGGCCAAATATAGCTGTCCTCTACTTTGCCAGAAAAATAAAAATCAACTTTTTTTTATTTATTTATCAAACAAAATAGTACTAAAATAGTAGCGCGTTGATAAAATAGCTGTCCTCTACTTTGCCAGAAAAATAAAATTCAGCTTTTTAAATTTTATTTATCAAACAAAATAGTACTAAAATAGTAGCACGTTGATAAAATACCTGTCCTCTACTTTGCCAGAAAAATAAAATTCAGCTTTTTAAAATTTATTTATCAAAGAAAATAGTACTAAAATAGTAGCGCGTTGATAAAATGGCTGTCCCCTACTTTGCCGGAAAAATAAAAATCTGCATTTTTAAAAATTATTCTATTTTTGCGAAACGGCGACCAAAAATCACCGACTTCCGAAACGCGGCAACAGCGCCCCTCGGTGGCCGTCGCGTTTTCGTGCACTCACAGCCTCTGGCCGTCATTCTGCGTGTAGAAACTGACGGACTTGATGGTCGCCACGACGACCGCCATGCACAGCGTCACCGGGACGAAGAGCATGATGACGTGCTTGGCGCCGTACTTCAGCGTCAGCTCCTCGTCGTCTTCTTCGTCGGCCTCCGCCACGCGGGGCGGTCGGGCCGAAGGGGCCTGACCGTTCCGCTCGGGAGCCCCTCCCCCGGATCCCGCCCTGGACCGGAGGCCGGGGGTCCCGTCGTCTCCTTGGCCCCGTTCGGTGCCGCCGTTGGCCCCCGATTGGTCCTGACGAGAGAAAAGCGGGTTATTGACGGGAGTGCCTTCCTTTAGCTAACTTAGGTGACCAATCCGGTTGCGGAAGGAGGGTTGGCAGTAGCGCTGATGGAACTGGGCGTCCAAATAGTCGAAACTGGGAGCCCTTAGGACGAAAAGAAGTCTATTGCTGTCAACAGGTGATTATTCCACTCATTGTTGATTCATAATTAATGCTGTTTTGATCGTTTATGATTTTTGTTGTTGATTATGTTGCCCTAAAAATTATTTTCTTTGTGGAGCGTTTAGTAAACATTCTGAAGTTTGTTTTAATTTTGTTTATTTTTGTATAGTATTTTTTTTATTAGATTTAAAAAGGGGATGAAATAAAAATATTGACTTTTTTAAATAACTTATTTTGAATATGCGTGTTTTAATAGAAAAAAATTGAGTGATTTAAAAAAATACCTTATGTAATTATAAAATACATTTTGAGAATAATCTGTTTTTTCTTTAGTAGTAGTTGTTACAATTATAAAATGTAATATTTGCATAGATCCCCTTTTTTTTTCTTTGACAAACAATATTGACAGTTTGTGGTTATAATGCAAGTCTCGTTACTGACTTATATGTGAGATAAACAGTCGACCAATCGAAAAAAAATATCAATTAGGATTGTTTGTGACAGCTCGAATGGCAACTGAAAACAGTAAAAAAAAATAATAATAATAATAATTCAGTAGAGTAATGAGGAAGTTGTCATGTTGTAATATAATCAGATGCTACAAACAGACATGTCCAAATAAGGAGATCCTTTAACTGCGTGTCTGCGTATATTTATTGTCAAATGGCAATTATATTATCCAACATGGTCATTCAAAAGTGAACTTTGACCACGTGTGTCAACACCTTTATGTACAAAAGACACATTCACACACAGTGACTCACTTGCAAAAATGTTTGTATAAAGCAAGGGTGTCCAAGGTGCGGCCCGCGGGCCGGATATTGTCCACTAGAGGGTCAGATCCGGCCCGCCGGGTTGTTATAAATGTTTCCATTTTTCGGCAAGGGTTCCAAAAAAATAGTAGTTTGTGAGTTGTGTCATCAAGTGCACGTTGATCCATTTTCCATGGTATAAAATTAGGGTTTTGTGCGGGTTGGCACTCACCGCGTTGTTTTCCACGTCTTGCGCATCGTTGGCCATGTTGAGACGTGCCGCACGATTGACGACGAGCGGGTTGTTGTCGCCCTGATGGGAGATAAAAAGCGGGTGGTGTCAACCGGGATAGGCGAACACGGTTTTATACATCGTTAAAACGGTGACGAGGAGAAGAAAGAAAGTGTAAACGTTAGCATTTTAGCAGAAAGGAATATATTGTTGAAGTAGGATGGAGCTAAAATAAGATACTAATAATAGTTTTGAGAATTATATAGGAATCGAGCACAAAAAGTCATCTTTACGGGGAAATAAATTGGAAAATAAAGGATAAATGTTTATATGTATTTTTCAATCAGCTGGTAGATGAAGAATAATAATGAATATCAATATTTTTAACATCCTTTGTTGTTTATCATCATCTTATAATACTATTACAATTATGAAGTTGCTCTGAATATGCCATAAGTTATGTCTTGGGTAAAATTATTAGAACAGTATATGAAGTTAATGTCATAACTATAATTAACTTTTTTTTATTTTAAAATAAAATGATGAAGTCAGGCCTAAAACATTTCTAATTAACCATAATTGATGCTGATTTGTATCACAAACTCAATGGACTATTATTATTTCACTGGGCTAGATAATCGTTTACTATAACTTTATTCATATTTGTAATAATTAAATTAAATAAAAAGGGTCATTATTTTTTCTGTCAGCCTTGTAGAATGCAAATAATATTCGTGAAAAATATGACTTCTAACTTTTTTCCAAGGGATTCAAATTAGAGAGCTAAAAAGCGAAGTGATTTTAACGAGAAAGACGATATTTGTACAAAAATAAGGGACAGGTATCAAATGCTGTTTTACGATCCCTAAGCAGAACCACTAGTTGGCAACAATGACGACCGATCGCGCTGGCTAACGAAGCTTCCGACATAATATCTCGTCGTTTAAACGACGATCCGGAGTTTAAAACCTTCGAATCATTCCCACTCACCGTCAACAAATTAGAGTAGACGAATTGGGCGTTGTGAAAAGTGGGTAGATTAAGGACGGACTCGAACCGGGGACTTTCCTCTCTTTGTTCTTCCTGTTATCTCTGGAAACTTCCGGGGTGTGCACCACCAATCTGTGTCCCGCGCATATACCTTCCGGGTTTACTTTAAAAAAAAAAAATTAAAAGCCCTATTAAAAAAATACAAAAAGATCACGTTTTTCATTTCTACTAAATATCAAACATTAAAATAAACCAATCATTAATCTACTCCGAAAATGGCAGAGCAAAAATCTAAACTCCTGCAACAACAACAATGAACAATAAATAGCTGCGAGTGACGTCAAACTTGCCGAACCCACAGAAATGGGCAAAATTTACACTATTCAAAATAATTTTGCGGACAGAGACTAATTTATATTAATATAATTATATGGAAAATAGCGTATTTAAACAAAATCCAATTCGGTTATGACGTGTCTTGTCATCTGTACTTCCGGTTCAGAGGTCAACTCGCCTGTGTAGCAAGCGCTGAAAACGCGACGAAGATTTGAAAAAACCTTAACCAAACCGAGCCCAAATATCATTTACACCATGGTATGTGGTCTCCTCGTTTGAGGGGCCTTCTTAAAGTGTTATTTACGAACATATTTTCCTAAAATATTACCTGGTTGTGTATTTTGTGTGTGTATGCTAAAAGTTAGCATAAACACGGGCACGCGAGCGGAGACATTCGCGAATTTACGAGACGACGCTCGGATTAAATTGCGTATTTCAATTATTATGTAAATATATATGTATTTAAATTTGCTTCCTTGGAGAAATGCCTGAAAGTTGTTGATATTTCTAATACATATGGCTTTCATTTTCTATATCGGGTAACGACGAAAAAAAATCAAGGAATTTTCATCTTTTTTTTATTATAAAGCGAGTCCATTGTCAATTAGGTCGTATTTGTTTGTTTAATTTTACATTTGAGGTGAAGAAAAGACACCCAAAAACCCAGTTAGTTTTATATATATATTTAAAAAAAATTAAATTAGTAATGCCCCCTTTGAACCCTAACAAATATTCTGCCTGTATAGAACATTTGGCTGTAAAACTAATTATTTTATTGTGTCTACAGTCTCACACTATCCTGCTGGTGCAACCCACCAAGAGACCCGAGGGAAGAACGTACGCAGACTACGAGTCCGTCAACGAGTGTATGGAAGGTAAAATCGCTGTTATGTGACAAACATTTCAAAATTGCGCTTTCAATCTTCAATTTTCACCATTAAAAAAAAACATCGGTCGCGTGAAAACTGCAACCACAACGTGCGGTAACTAGTCATTGTGCGTGTCGGTCAAATACGTGAGGTGTGTGCAAGATGTACGAAGAACACCTGAAAAGGATGAACCCCAACAGTCCGTCCATCACTTATGACATCAGCCAACTATTTGACTTCATCGATGACCTGGCGGACCTCAGCTGTCTGGTGTAAGCACAACCATCTTTCAATAACATTTTTTTCATTATTTTGGATCATTTTCTATGCATAAATCAATTCTTTTCTGATTCAGGTACCGCGCCGACACGCAGACGTACCAACCCAACAACAAGGATTGGATCAAGGAGAAGATCTACGTCCTCCTGCGCCGTCAGGCTCAGCAGGCCGCAAACTGAATCCTTTTATTCTTCTTTGTGTGTTTTTTTCCCCGCTTTGTTGAAGGAAGGCGTGTTTTGTATTTTAAGGGTTGCATTCATGAATAAAACAGTTCTTTTACATTACCACAAATAATTTGTCATACGTTTGTAAGGTATGAAATGACAAAAAGATCTCAATTCCTCAGAAGGTTTGTTTGTATAAGATTTAAATCATCCACAGGAATTTAGAATTTTGAGTTTTTGATCTTACACAAGGAAATGTAAGCAAATGAGTTGTCATTTTGGAGCAAAAATTGGAATTTTACATAACAGCAGCAATAATTTATTAGGGTTGCAAGAACAAGATTAAAAGTGCTAATTTCACAAAAATGCATTTGGGATTTTTAGGAAAACGAAGAGGTTATAGTAAATGATTTTTTAGAGCAATGTCTAGTACAATTTGCAAATGTCAAAATTCTAACGGTGAAATACAAAGTTTGCTTGAAAAAAGTAATGTACTAGATATCTAAAGCTAACACCATTAATTGACAACTATTGATTGATTATTAGGGTAAGTAGCAATTAGTCAATTGATCCATCATGTTTAGATGTTGATGTTTTTGCCTCATAATTGTAAAAATTCTGTTTCTTTTTTGTTGTTATGGATTTGTTTTTAAATTATAAACCAAAAAGGCATGGGGCAACATTATATGTTGTCTATTTTTAGTAGCGTATTTTTTGGATCATAAGTAGTACCTGAGTATAAGTTGCACTAGGCAAAGAATGCACAATGAAAGTTTAAAAAAAATACAAAATACTCGGAGTGAGTATAAGTTGCATTTTTGGGGGGGCGGGGGCAGCTTTTTATCAGAATCCAATAACAAACATTTTACCTTAAAGCAATACCAACACTGATTTTTAATTGGGTTTTTTAATTTTAATTGACTATGTATATACATTTCTTCCAGCTAAAATTTTAAACTGACTTCTCATAGCTAACACATATTTAACTGATATAGGAAATGTATTGACGTTTTCATAACCTGAATCTTTTTTGTATCTTGAGGCACTCATTTCCATCTCAAAAGGTTTGATCGCCTGAAAAATTTGTAAGTAGAGGTATGACTGTTTCTACATTTTGTCCAGCTAAAATTTTAAACTGACTTCTCATAGCTAACACATTTAACTGATATAGGAAATGTCTTGACGTTTTCATAACCTGAATCTTTTTTGTATCTTGAGGCACTCATTTCCATCTCAAAAGGTTTGATCACCTGAAAAATTTGTAAGTAGAGGTATGACTGTTTCTACATTTTGTCCAGCTACATTCTCAAAGTGACTTGTCCTAGCTAACACCTACTTGAAATTTCTCCTTTTATTTCATATTCTGGGAGCCCAAAGTTGTCATGGAGCTATCGGGGCAAAGCGCTCTTCCAGCATCATTCAAATGAGGGCACCCACAAGTCTGCGACGGCCCCCCCTTCCCCTTCTCTCTCTCTTTCTCTCTGCCCCCCACCACCCCCATTCTCTCCCTACACCTTTGTGTCGTGCGATCGACTCTTGCCGTCTGCCTCTCGCACCCACCCACCCACCGGCCCCTCCGCATCCCCCTCCTCCCCCCGTTTAGCATCTGAAAGAAGCCGAGCGAGAATCGATGGCGCAGAGGCCTGCTTGACAGGACAATAAAGCACAAAGAAGGGGTGAGTCTTCTCTTTTTTTTTCTCCCCTTCCCATCTTCACCCGCTTCTTCTCCATTCGAAGACGTGCGCCAGCGTCCGGCCGCTCGGCGGGGACCGCCACGCTTCCACGCGACGCATCTTTTGTCAGCATCCCCCCACCCCCCACCCCCTTCTCTCGCATCCCAAAACAATCCGGCAGCCCTAAAAAAAAAATAACACCGTCATCAAACCACGTTTCACCTGTAAACATCGCCGTCGTTAGCTTTAAACGAGGCCCGTTACGGGTAAAAAGGGGGGGGGGGTGATGCCCTAATGCGGCTGTCGGTGGGGTAAACAAGCACCCCCCGTCCTCATTTTTTTTCTTTTCTTTTTTAAACAGGGCGCTTCACTGAACTATGTTCTATTTCCAGAGCCCCGGCAGCAGACATGCTCCAGCGGCCGGCGTCCCCCCGCAGCCGTCGTTGCCTCCTCCCGGGCCAGGAGCGCCCCTCGTCCCCCGGCGGCACCCCCTCGCGCACCTTCGCCAGACAGCGACTCCCCCAGACGACCGAGCCGGGCCAGAACTCCCCATGAGGCGGCCACCAGCACTCGCGCCAACCGCTCTGTATGGAGCCTCTCGTCAGTGAAGTAGGTGAATCGATGCAAGGTGGCGCCGTTGAGACCTCCCGGCGCTCCAAACAACAAATCCCTGGGGACCCCCCACCCCACCTAGGCACACTGCCAAAATGAGTATTTTCTGCATGTGTAAATGCTCCAAAAATATTGAATTTTCACGACTATGAGGCGCACTTAAAAGTCTTAAATTTTCTCCAAAATAGACAGGGCGCCTTATAATCCAGAGTGCTTTATATATGGAAAAATAAAATAAAATGTGTCATTCATTGAGGGTGCGCCTTATAGTTGTGAAAATACGGTAAGTAAACAATGCGTAAAGCTATTGGCAGACAATATGTATTAAAATATAGAATAAAATTCCATCCATAGTATAAAAACTAATATAAATATAATACATTTACACACTTTAAATGACACAAATATATGTTGGACTTTTTTTTAATGGGCAATTTTTGCCGTATTGACTATTTTTTGCTTTTTGATTATGGATCCTTTTATCATTTTAACTTCCATCGCAAAACATTAAAAAACATGATTCCGATCATCTGAAATTGACGTGATTGGGCCCAATTTCCGATAAATTCTGATCGGGGACATCTCTAATTATTCTATGTATATTTAATGATTCATCATTATTATTATTATTATTTTTTTAAATGATGACAAATGAATCAAATTAAATTGAATAAAAACTGCAATACACTGGATTTCGTCTGAACAAAAATGAATAGTTTTTAATATTTTAACCATAACTATAAAGCTTTTTGTTTGAATTTCTAATTATAGAATTTTAAGTCAATATATAATAATACCATCAGTAGCAAAATATTAATTCACACAAAAATATATATACAATATTTTTTAAAATACACCATTTAGAAGGCCCATATTTGTCTCACTACGTTGAATCTGAATATTGAGTTGTCTTTCAAAATAGGTTACACAAGTTAACCAAAAATGATTTATTTATTTTATGAAAATACAAATATGACATTTTGGCTGAACTGTTGTTTAAACGGAATTATTTAACTCTCACAGTGGACATGGAGGATGAAGACGGGACTTGTCTTCTTGATGTTTTATGGTGAGTCTAGGGATTAAAGATGGAAATTAGCCCTCACCTACTGTCTTTTTACATATACGTATACATATATTTGTTCATTAATATGTGCTTTCCCTTATTAAATAAATCAAACTGGCGCAATTTTCTCCTTGGTATATTTTAGTGACCCCCAAGCCTTGAACGACTTCCTTCATGGGACCGCTGAGGTAAATAAAATTTAAAAAAAACTCACCCTCTGCTAAATGACTTCCTCCAAATGTACCTTAAAATCTTCTTGTTTTTCCATCTCCAGCTTCAGACCGAAGACCTGCTCATCAGCACCTCCTCTGGGGCGCCGTCTCTCTTTGCGGACACCCCGGTGAGCGAATCCTAGGGGGAAAAGGATATCGAATTATGTGGGTCACCCGAACCTGAGTTCAGTACTGAACGCGAGGACTTCCCGTTTCTCTTACCTGGCTTCCAGAGTCCCGTCTCGCTGCTCGGAGATGGCGACTGCTCCCCGAGTACGCCTCCGCCCGGCTGTGTGGACCTCTCCTTCCTGGAGGAGGTGCTCCTCTCGTCGCCCGAGGGTGCGGACGACTCCGGGCGGTCCCCGGTCGAGCCCGAATGTCAGCCGAAGGAGGAGGTGAGATGGAAAATCCACATCTGTAAAATAAAATTAAAAAAAAAAAACAGATGGCGGTTCGGTGGATGAGTGGTTAGCGCGTCAGCCTCACAGTTCTCGGGTTCTGGGTTCAAATCCAGGTCGGCCGCACCTGTGTGGAGTTTGCATGTTCTCCCCGGGCCTGTGTGGGTTTTCTCCGGGTACTCCGGTTTCCTCCCACATTCCAAAAAACATGGATGCTAGGCTATTTGAATGCTAAATTGTCCCTACGTATATGTGTTAGTGTAAATGGTTGTCCTTGTGCCTTGCGATTGGCTGGCCACAAATTCAGGGTGTCCACTGCCTATTGCCACAAGTCAGCTGGGATAGGCTCCAGCACCCCCCGCGACCCTAGTGAGGACAAAGCGGTTCAGAAAATGAATGAATCAATTCAATTTGTGGCTGACCAATCGCAGAGCACAAAGAGACGGACAACCAATCATATCTAGGGGCAATTTAGACCGATTAACTACGTATTTACTCGCATATAAGCCGCACTCTGCATCTAAGTCGCTCCCTTAAAATGGCCTTAAAATCGTTGAATTTTACAATTTCTCGCGTATAAGCCGCCCCCTGATTCAAAAATACAGATGAAAAGCATTAAAGTTTGCTCACGGTTTTCCAGGTTGAGGCCAAGGAGGAAGTGACCTGCTGCGATATCCTGCAGCAGAGCCTGAAGGAGGCCGACATCACTGAGCAGACCGTCACCCAATCGGGGGAGTCCGTTTATCCACCTGTTCCCACGCCGCCGCCGCCGTTCGCAGCCAAGGCTGTGGCCGCCGCGTTACCCCGAGACACTCAAGCGGCGGTGGAGCCCCCGCAGCCTTCCCTATTGGCCGTGGGTCCGGGGTGCCCCTCTCTAAAGCCGGCCCCTCCTCCTCAGCTGATGGGGCTCCTTCCCGGGAACGTTTTCCCGGCCCCTTCGCCGGAGAGCTCCTTGGTCCAGGGCTCCGGGATGATCCTCCACAAAGCCGTGACCGCCCGGCCCCTGGTGGGCCCGGCCCCGGGTTTCGTCCTGCAGCGGGCGCCCCTCCCGATCCAGCCCAAGCTATCCATTAGCATCCAGCCCAGGCTGGTCCAAATCAGCCCCAAGCCGGCGGGGCAAAACCCGGGGGCCAGTCTGGCGCTGGTTCCCGGGACCGCTTCGCCGAGCGTTCTTCTTTCCCAGAAGCCTTCGGTCCCGGCGGCCCCCGAGCGGCTCCCTAAACCCATGGGCCTGCAGCTCCTCAACCAGGGGGGCTCCTTCACGCTCCAGCCTCAGGGACTCTTTGGAGGCCAGAGCCAGTTCCTGCTCCCGGGCCAGACCCTGTTGACCGCCCCCGCGCGAGCCACCCCCTTCGGCGGGCAGATCGTGGACGGCTCGCAGATCCTCGCCGTGCCCCAGAGACAGCTCAACTTCGGTCCCGTGTTCACCGCCACGGGGCAGCTGGCCCTGGGACGGGCCGCCATCTTGTCGCCCGCCGTCTTCCAGATGCCGGCGCAGCTCGCCGGGAGCTACGCCAACGCCGGACGGGGGGGCCTGATCCGGGGAGCGGCCCTGGGAAACCAAATCACCTTGATCGACGGCTCCGGGGTGCTCCCCTCGGACTTGGCCTCCATATCCATCGTCAACGCCCGTGCGGTGGCGCGGCGCCTGCCTTCCGCGGCCCAACCCACGCAGCCGGGCGCCACCGACGCCAAGACTGCGCCGGCGCCGGCGCTCCCACCCGAAGACGAGAAGACCTCCGAGGAAAGCGTCCTTCAACAGGTGATGCACTAGACCTGCGGGAGGTGGGGTTTTAATATTTGCAAGGTATTCCCATGCGTGGTTAACTTCCTGGGGCGCTTGTGAGCAATGTTCCCTCTAATTTGTTGTTTGTCTGGGCAGAAAGACAACCTCCCTGAGCACACTGAGTACCGGTGTGAGCAACATCATCATTGCTCGCTATGGGCACACACCAGTATCACTCCTGCCATAAGCAGGTGCATGTCTACTACACATAAATGATTTAGTAATAATAAAATGTAATGATTAATATCTATGAATGGGCGGCCCGGCGGATGAGTGGTTTGCGCGTCGGCCTCACAGCTAAAAAAAATTAAAAAATTGGGATTTTATTTTGTGCGCTCCATATGATTTGCTGTGCGCAGAGAAGACGAGAGTAGTGCGCAATTGCACATTGCGCGCAGCTTAGAGGGAACATTGCTTGTGAGGGGAAAAAAAGTCAACAAAATGTCAACAAAAACTCAACATGGTGACAAGAAGCAAATGAAAAATTCTCTAATAAGTGAATTACAGTGGGATATACATTTTTGGGTATATTTTTTACTTACTCATATTTCTTGTTACATGAGCAGGTGTCGGTGCAAAACGTGGCCCCCTCGCCGCCCCCGACGGAGCCGGCGCCAGCCCCCGATGCGCCTCCAGACGTCGAGGATGCGTGCCAGTCCCTGAGTGGGAACCACGACTTTATGCAACAGGTCAGCCTAGCAAAAAAAAGTACAATTTCACTTTTCATATTTGAGAATTTCATTGACTTTGAATGCGCAACAACAAACTGGATTCCCCAAAAGTTGGGACATAATAAAATAAAAAAATATATATATTAATATAATGCATAAAATGGAATGCAACAATGTGGAAGTGCCAAATGTAGATTTTTTTTTTCAGAAAAAAAATTCTACAAAAATAAGGTCAAAGTATGTTTTCAGCAGTTTGTTATTTGCGAAATTGACATTTTTTGTATTTTTTTGCTACCTGGCTCCACTTTCGCAGATTTGTTGACACCATGAAATGTAAAAATTTTCCCCCAAATACTAAACTCCCTCAGTTTAAATGTTTGCATCTGTCAAAAATATTCCATTCAAAATGAGCACTTTCCCATTATTGCATTCACTTCTTCACAATTGCTTTAACATGAGATATTTGTTTGTACCCCAGCAAGAACTGGTTTCTCCCGTCCCCCCTGACCTGTTAGCAAGCATGACACCGGCGCTCCTGGCGGATTCGCTAACCCCGCCTCTGGACAACGAGCAAGAGAGCCAACCATTCAGCACGGCGTCAGAACCGCGTACCGACGCCTCGCCGTTCCCCTCAGAGTCGGAGAACCCGTCCCTCTTGAGCTCCTCCCCTTCGATCAACGACTCCGCCCATAACCCCGATCCGACACCACTCACCGCGTTCGAAGACTCTCCCCAACCACCGGGGGTTCCCCCACGGTTTCAGAACTCAATCGTCGACAGCGGATGGACGCCGGCCTCGCCGTCTTCCCCGGCCCCGCCCTCTTCGCCGTCCCCTTCGCCGTCCTCCGAGCGTACGCCCGTCCCCGGCATCGCAGTGCCTCAACAGTGGCCGGACCTCTCAGCCGATGTTGCGGTGGATGCCCCCGTCCAAATGCACACACAAAATAGTGAGTTTTCCCCCAAAATACACACCCACTAGGACCTATCGTCACGGGCTCACAGTTCTGGGGCCGAGGGTTCGATCCCTCACTGTATGGAGTTTGCGTGTTCTCCACGGGCTCCCGTGGGTTTTCTCCGGGAACTCCGGTTTTCCTCCCACATCACAAAAAAACATGCTAGGCTAGCTGGTTGAACACTCCAGATTAACCCCTAAATATGATTGGTTGTCAGTTTCCTCGTGGCCTGCGATTGGCTGGCTATCCCTTCAGGGTTCCTGATGTTGGCTGGGCTTGCGTGGGTTTTCTCCAAGTACTCCAGTTTCCTCCCTCACCCATAAAATCATGCTAGGCTAGCTGCTTAAACACTATAAATTGCCCCTAGCTATGATTGGTTGTCAGTTTCCTCGTTCCCTACGATTGGCTGGCCACTGATTCAGAGTTCCCGATGTTGGCTGGGCTTGGCTCCAGCACCCTCCGCCTGAGGATAATCGGTACAGAAAATTAATGAACAATTGTACGATTTAGTTTTGCATAATTTTAAAAATTATATCTAACCTAACTTGAAAATGGGACATTAAGTCCAAAACAAATCAGAATATTACTGCTTTCCCAATAATGAGCATCCAAAAATATCCACAAATTCAAAATATGACCATCTCACCTCAGCACCGACAACTGCCTTGGCCGTCGAGAGCGACGTCCCGACCGCCGACATCCGCTCGCCTTCACCCGCCAAGCGCCAGTGGCACGGGGGAGACCTGGCGCCAAGAAACCAGCAGGTGAGTAAAGCAAAACAGCCCGACATAATATACCCCCTGTAAATAATCCCTTTTCTGTCATCCAGCCGCCAGGACCGGAGCTGAAACCTGCGGAAATCCTAACTCCAGCGATGCGACGCCACGGGTGAGACAGTCTTACCGGATGGCCTGAAAATAATGCAACGTACCGTATTTTCTCACATAGACGCCGTATTTGTGGCAAAAAAAATGGTGACTGAATCAAGGGTATACAGCTTAAATGCGCACAAATTAGACTTGACGTGCATGAGAATGCAAGATGACAAAGACAAATTGTCATAACGCAAGACAATACGGTCCTTCATTTCAAAAGAGTAAAGATAAATAGATACAACGCTAAACAAAATTTATTTTGACGTCTATGAATGAAATTCAAGGAAGAAAACTATCCGTATCTTGCATAAAACATGAAAAAAAAACCTCACTTCTGGTTGTACTGCTCACATGACTTCCTTTTTAAATTTGTCCACGTGCGATGATTTTTCTTAAGATTTTCCCTTCAAAGTAACACATTTGTACTCCCTATTAAACCCATGAACATGGAGGTAAAAATTGTGAATCAGGGGGCGGCTTATACGCGAGAAATTGCAAAATTCAACAATTTTAGGCAATTTTAAGGGTACAGCTTATATGCGAGAAATAGTAAAATTCTACCATTAAGGCAATTTTAAGGGTACGGCTTATACGTGAGAAATTGTAAAATTCTACAAATTTAAGGCAATATTAATGGTACGGCTTATTCGCGAGAAATTGTAAAATTCTACGATTTTATGGCAATTTTAAGGGTGCGACGGCAGAATCGGCTTATATGTGAGTAAATACGGTAAGTCTAATTTTTGCGCATGTAAGCCGTAACCTCGACTCAGTCATCAATTTTAAGGGTACGGCTTATATGCGAGAAAATGCGGTATCTGTATAAACAATGGGTTGCTCCTTTAAGTTCGATTCCCTACCTCGGCTGTTGCTCAGGTTCCAACAGATGCTTTGCTCGGACCACCTGGCCCTCCAGAACCCGCACGCCGGCCCGGCCTTCTGCACGCTGACCCAGGCCGCCCGCCGCCTGTTGCCGTATCACGTCTGCGCAGGAAACACGCCCTCTCAGGAGGACTTAGCTTTAGGTGGGTTGACCCATTGGTTCTATCATTTCCTAGACCTGTTTTTTACACCCAATGTGTTTTTGGGGGTTCTTCCCGCAGTGGATCAAGAGTTTGACGTGGTTTCCAGGTTCCTCTTGAAGCGCAGCAAGGACATGGTGAATAAATATAGGCAGCTACTCGTCAGGGAAACATGGGTAAGGCAAAAACCAAAAACACGATGAGTCCTTGTTAGCATGTGTCCAGGTTTTTAATGAAATTTAAAAAAATGTTACCACAGCAGGAGAGTCCGTCCGCCGAGATGGTGATGCTGGAACGTCTCTTCCTACAGGCCGAGCGCTCTTCCTTTGGGGAGGATCGACGGCGGGCCCAAGGGGACCCAGGTTGGGAACCAAATTCGGATTCAGACCCACGACAAGAGGTCCAAGACTGATCCTGTTTTGCTAAAACCCCCAATTTGGCATTTCAGAGTCTTTCCTGAAGTCCCTGAGCTCGCCGGCGTCCGTCCCCGCGCCTCGGCCGGCGGACCCGGCCTGGAGCGGACTGTCGGACCGTCCCCCTGGACTCAAGACCTACCGCTCCAGCTCGCGGGGGGCCCTCCGGCTCACCATCAAGCAGGAACGCGGCTCGCGCAAGGTGGTGCGCACTTCCCTCGGCGGGGACCTCGCCGTCAAGCGGGACCGGGCTGGACGGCCGTCCAACGGAGCTTCACGCCCCGAGGACGGCGTCCACGACGCCGTGGAGAGGAAGCTCCTCCCCGAGGCGCCCCAGCGGGACGCCCCGGGGGTTAAATGCCTAAAGCTGGACGTGGCGGCGTCTCCGGGGCAACCGGAAGACAGCGTGCTCAGCCAACACCTTCAGAGCGCCATCGACAGCATCCTGGAGCTGCGGCGCCTCCAGGGGGGGTCGGCGGGTCCGCTGCCGAAAGCCCAGGACCAGTCAGTCACCAGCACCTTGTGAGGGAAGTACTGCTTTTTCATTTGCCACCCGAGCCAACCAAAACCTGGACTCGACAAGATGAGGTAGGACGACCAGGAATTAGCACTATTGGCCGGTAGATACGACACTTGGGTTTACTGCTTTTTGTGGTTGAAACCAAGTTTTTTTTCAATAGCGATGCTATAATTTTCATAGTACAGGATGTTCAAAAAATTTTTGGACCAATTTCGTAGGTCAATAATTTTGAGAATTTTCGTTAAAATGATCTCAAGTTTCTGTGTGTAATGTTTGCAATTTCTATCGCAAAATACCTTTTCTTTTGAAGGGAATGGCAATTCTTAACCTGAAAAGATAGAATTGCCAAACGTTACACACAAAAACTTGAAACATTTCTACACAAGCTGTGAAAATATGAGGTCATTCCAACGAAAAATGACAAAATTATTGGCCTTCAAAATGGGGTCAAACATTTTGGAACTCCCTGTATTTCCATTTTATTTATTTTTTTAAACTCAATTCTTTCCCAGCAGTGCCACGCTTCCAGGGTATTTATTTTAATAACACGTGCCAATGTAACTCCAAAGAACTCCGCCCCTCCGCCCGCAAAAACACCAGCAAGTCTCTGGTCCTCTCCGAAAACCCGAACCACTACTAAACGTAGCTCAAGCTGTGAAAAACAAAGTTCCAAGTCTTCTGTCCTGGAGAAAGAAACGAGAGTTTTGGATGATATCTTTTTTTTAAAGCAATAATGGATCTGGATCTCCGACTAACGAACTTTTCAAGGAACCTAGACCAAGTAACATGCATATCCTTGTACATTTGGACCAAAAAAAAAATGGACTCGACGCTTAAGTCCGATTAAAAGATGTGGGATCTGTAAAACCTGATAGGGGAAAAAAACCCAACAACTTCAAGCCACCTTTGACATCTGATCTGAAAGAATTTAGGACAAGTCTCCACGTCTAAGCAACTTTAAAGACAAAAACTGGAAGATTTGAGACTGGTTTAGCAATTGACTGGAAACGAAAGAGTTACCAGTTCCACAGAACTGATTCGGGATCTGCAAAAACCACTTCCCTGAGACTTTGACCAACTAACCATTCGATTTGAACCCAACAACTGAAGTCAAGAAACCCCCAAAAATCTTGCAATTGTATTTATTTAGAGTACAAAAGGTGTAAACCTTGGACTACACTGAATCTCTAAGAGGATTTTAGTTCATCAGGACTTGAGTCCAGATGATTATACTGGCATAAAACCCTGTGAGAGTCCCTGAGACCTGATGCAAGTCTTTGCGGGTCTGCGGTCTACATTGCGGTCCAAGATTTAGGCCTTTGTTTTTTGAAAAGTGGGCCTCACTTCCTGCTAGTACTTTGTGGAAGACTTCACCAACCAAGCTCAAGTTCTCAGAACAAAAACCTTCTCCACCACCAGGCTAGCATTTTAGCAACATTTGCTAAAAACTGCTCAACATACTGAACTCCCAAAACCAGTAAGTTAACGACTCCATACTTCTGTTCATTAACTGTAAGTTTACTGTTAACGTGACAATCTTTTACCCAAATTTCAGTGTTTGGTCTTACAAAAAAAAATATAATCAAATTATTTATTAAAAAAATGACTGAAATCCATTTTCCAAAACACTTGAGACTTGATAAGACAATTGGACGTAACCTTTCAGGACTTACTGACTCCCCACATGACTTTTTTGAATGGTCGCGGTAAGATTATGCAGTATTTTAGCACGCCAAAATTCATCCAGGTTTTTTTTGCAAGGATGCAGTAAAAAAAAATAGATGTCAGAGTGACTTTTCACTCCTCGCCAACGCCACTTTTGTCCAAAAAAATGGCGGCAGTGAAAAATGGAAGCCCCCTCGAGTGCCAATGTCCTCGAACGCGTCTTTTTCGGAAATCTTTCCAGGGACCGATTGTTCTCATGCCAAAATCTAGAGGCCTTAACCCAGCGTCGCTTGGATTGTAAACAAAAAAAAAAAAAAAAAACGGGATCGTCGGAAGCGATTCGTACCATTTTTTTTTTACTGGTTTTACAGACTATTTATGAAAACTGTGATTTTGTACAAAAGAATAAAAACCAAGTGAATGTGCCATCTTTTGTGACTGAACTTTATTCAAAATATCTCGAGTCCAATTGGAGACCAAAAAAAAAGATCATTTTCCACACCTGCAAATTTCAAGCAAAAAATCAATCCAAAATTTCACCTTGAAAAAAATTCATAAGCTTCCCAAAAAAGGTGAAATTTTGAAAAATGGAAGAAAAAAAATAAACATCAAGGGCAGGTGTGGAAGAATTCACGCCACTCCGCCAAATCTCATCTTCTAATAATTTAAAAGGATTCCAAAAAGATGACATTTTTTACAGCGGCGATGAAAAAAGGATAAAAGACGGAGCAGAAGATTTAGAATCCGATGTAAAAGCGGGTCAAAAAAAATAGCTTTTGAAAATGTTGAAATGGGATCCCGTAAAAGCTAAAATAACCGCCACATCGAAGAACCGTATTTGGGGGTGGGGGGTTTCGAATTTAATCTCCAAAAAAGTGCTCGAGGGGATTTAAAAAAAAAAAAAAAAAGTCTCGTGCGTGCCCAAGTTAAAAAAAAATAGAACAAAGTGGGCTTCCGTCATTGGAAAATGCGGAATCCTACCACCGCGTTCAGGTGAGTTGGATGGGCAGGTCTTCTCCACACTTGCGCACGATCTTCAGGTGGTTGTGGTGCACGCACCAGAACTGCGGAAGGTGTTTGGGTCGCATGGCGGACAGGAAGTGCTGCCTCCAGCGCCGTTCCAGCTCCATCAGGCCCTGCCAGCCTCGTTGGGCGTAGGCGCGGACCACCTTCAGGCCGTGAGGCACGTACGCCTCGTTTAAAATCCTGGAGATCAGAGAAAAAACATTTGAGAAAAATAAAATAATTAAATCAAAAAATAATAATAATAGAAATATGCCTGAAAACCACATTCGCTTTCCTTCGTTAAATGCCAGAATCCCGCTAAAAATAAAGATCGGGTTTGGAAAATAGATTTTTTTTTAATGTGTTAACTCATGATGGTGATGGACGTCCAATCCATTTTGACTGGGAGGGCTGAAAAGATAAGCTAGGAAGGCTAAAAGCTAACAAAAAAAAATTAAGTGTATAAAATGTATACAAACTTTCAAACATTTCATTTTTAATGAAGACAAATCCATCCAGAAAATTGCTTATTAACTCAATTGTATTCCAATACACCTTCCATTTTCAGCTAAATTGGTTTTTATATTCATTCGGGACAATATTTTATCTCACACATTAGCAAAGAGCCATATGCACCTATCCAAAGAGCCGCATGTGGCTCGCGAGCAATATTTTTTTTTGTAAATTGTGGAACAAATTAGAAAATTGACATATAAAGTACTGTTCTACTTACTAAACCAGTCACAGAACCAATTAATTTCCTTTAAAAAATATAATAATAATAATGAATTACCTGGTCTCCAAATTGGCGACCTCCTGCAGCTGATGTTCATCGGGTTCTCGTTCCGTGTCCGCGTCCAGGAAGCTACCGATGAGCGCGGCCAGCTCGCCGCGCCGCCGCGTGGGCAGCCGGTCGCCGGCGATCAGCAGGGCGCGGGCGGCCGAGCGCGCCCGCCGCCGGCCGGGGTCCTCGGTGGCCTGCGCGCCGCCCTCGCTGCCTTGCGGGGCGGCGAATTCGGCGGCTAGCTGCTGCTTGAGGAAGGCGTCTTGCACGTTGGAGGCGGCGTGGCACGTGGTGCACAGCAGGAGGATGTCGTGGGAATTGTGGTCCTTCATCTCGCTGGGGAAGTGGCGGCGGTACTCGTGGGGGACGATGTTCTTCCTGACACACACGGACGTCAAACACCGTGATTAGTACGGCAATTAGGCGAGATTCAAGTGGTTTTGTAGCATTTTAGAAACCAGACCTAATGTAGGAGTCTTCTCTCCCGCAGACCACACAGAGGTTCTCCTTGGAGGTGAGGTAGTAGTCCTCCTGGGAGTCGGGACGTCCCGACGGCTCGAAAAGAAGCCTCACCACGAAAGGATCCTCGCTGTGGAGCACTGCAACACAAATAGCGCACCCGGATGATCGCCACGTATTGATGCCAACTACGAGCACCAGGTAGGGGACAACCCAAATTGATGAGACAAATGACCAATCACACTCAAAGCTAGAGACAATTTAGCATGCAGTTAGCCTAGCGTGCATGTTTTTGGGGGTGTGGGAGGAAACCGGAGTACCCGGAGAAAACCCACGCAAGCCCCGGGAGAACAAATGACCAATCACACTTATGGCCATGGACAATTTAGCATCCAATTAGCTTAGCATGCATGTTTTGGGGACGTGGGAGGAAACTGGAGTACCCGGAGAAAACCCACACAATCCCGGGGAGAACAAATGACCAAACACTCATAGCTAGACAATTTAGCATCCAGTTAGCCTAGCATGCATGTTTTTGGGGACGTGGGAGGAAACCGGAGTACCTGGAGAAAACCCACGCAAGCCCAGAGAGAACAAACCACCAATCATACTCATGGCCATGGACAATTTAGCATCCAGTTAGCCTAGCATGCATGTTTTGGGGGTGTAGGAGGAAACTGGAGTACCCGGAGAAAATTCCATGCAAACCCAGGGAGAACAAATCACCAATTAAACTCATGGCCATGGACAATTTAGCATCCAGTTAGCCTAGCATGCATGTTTAAAGGGTTGTGGGAAGAAACTGGAGTACCCGGAGAAAACCCACGCAAGCCTGGGGAGAACAAACCACCAATTAAACTCATGGCCATGGACAATTTAGCATCCAGTTAGCCTAGCATGCATGTTTTGGGGACGTGGGAGGAAACCGGAGTACCTGGAGAAAACCCCCACAAAACAAATCACCAATTACACCAATGGCCATGGACAATTTAGCATCCAGTTAGCCTAGCGTGCATGTTTTGGGGGTGCGGGAGGGAACCGGAGTACCCAGAGAAAAGTTACGCAAGGCCAGGGAGAACATGCAAACTCCACACAGTGGGGACCAAACTGGAATCAAACCCACGACCCCATAGCTGCGAGGCCGACAGGCAAACCACTCGACCACTGTGCCGCCATAGTTTCTATTACATCACCGACATTTTTTTATTTTTTTAATGTTTTTAAATACCTCCTATTCCTTTGTCCAGGTACCACTTGGCTTTCCTCTTGTCACAGGTGCAAAGCGGCTGACCGTCGGGCGCGTGCAGGAAGCAGTTGTCGTACAAAGGAGACTTCCTGCAACGCAACCAGTGCTTAATTAAGTACACCACGACCACCCGTAAATGGGCCGCCCCGGGCGTCCCACCTGGGAGAGTAGCCCACTCCGAGGGGCTTCCTCTTTTTGTTCTTCCTGGGGTCTGGGATTTGTTGGTCTCCAGATTCCGGGCTCAACGAGGAGGGGTCCTTGAGCCGCCCGCGGAGTCGTCCGCTTCGCTCGCCGCCGGCGCCGCGACCCCTGAAGGGGACGTCCACCAGCCCCCGGCAGCGGGCCGCCAACTCGGCGTGGGAGAGCCGGTCGGCGGGAGCCGGGTCGGCTCGGGAGCCGAGGCCCAGCAGGTGATAAAAGAGGGCCACGGACACTTGGGCGTCACGGGCGGCGTACGTCATCTGAAAAGAACATTCCAGAGTCACCCGCACTTATACGGTGAGAAAGACGCTTTTTCGCGGGAAGGATTTTCAAGTCTGTCATTGGCTGCCATTGACAGAATCTGATGTCCAATCCATTTAGAGTGGGAATTATGTTCTTTTTGTAAATAGTTTAAAAAAAAAAAACAGCAGCATCAACCAAATTATGGATCATTTTAATCTTTAATTATTATTATTTTTTTAAATAAATGGATTAAAAGAACTGGATTAAAAGCCCTGAATATTCCGTTTTTTATAGATCTAAAACAATGTTTATTTGAGCTTTTTTAAAAACATATTTTTAGATTTTACAAAATGATTTTTGAACTAAAAACACAGAAAAAAATGACAATTATTGATTTAAAAGGGGGAAAATCAGCAAATTTAATATACATCTATACTCTTCATTTGAATTTGATCCTAAAACAGAAAGTCAACACTCATGATTTACTTTTCCGGGCCACACAAAATGACGCGGCGGGCCAGATTTGGCCCCCAGTCCGCTACTTTGACACCTGTGTTTTACAGTAATCTTAACTTTGACACATGTGATTTATACTGTACTTCCACCATTATTATATGCTTTAATTTTTTTAATGAGCCATATCATCAATTTCCTCCCTATCCGCAATCCCATTGGTTCCTTCGCCGCCAGCTGTGACAGCCAATGAGCTCTTAGCGAACCTTCCCCACAACTCTTCTTTCTTGTCATTTCAACAAATTCCTCAGTGTAGGTAAATAAAAATAAAAAATAAAAAAAGGACCTGCTCAGTCGTCAGTTGCTCCGCCTCCCAGTCGCTACATCGCAATTCCAGTGACTTATCGAGCGAAATATTCAGCACGTCAGCCGCCAGCGACTTCAGGCCGAGTCCGTTACTAGCCGGCATTATTCTGTAAAAAGGATGAATAGATTAATAATAAATAAATAAATAAATTCTACTGGCCCCAAACAGAGGAACTCACTTGTGTTCCACAGCAAGGAGGCGAAGGTCCACCGTGCAGGTGAGCGACAGCCCATAGTCGCACGTGAGTCGCTTGCTGTCGTCCAGGCAACCGACCCCGACCTTTAAGACGCGGGGGTCGCGCAAGACCTCCACCAAGTCCGGCGGAAGCTGCGTTTGGCGGAAGGCCGGAAGCCGTACAAGCACGCAGCGTCCGGAACAGGACGCCAGCTGAAGCAGGGAGACCGCTTGGGGGCGCTCCATCGCCGATACCTATGTAAAAAAAAATCTTTGACACTTTTGCTAACATCAAAAATTTCCAAATTGTTTCTTTGCCTTCAATATACCGTATTTTCACGACTATACGGCGCATCGTATTTTTAGTCGCAGTGTCAGTAACGAGTGCTATTTCTGTATTTGACACACACAAAGGACGCACAGTTTTTATAGACGCAACCAGGCATGGCAAAATATACACCAGCTTAAACATACGGACACACGCTAAAAACACGTTTTTAAAAAGGCAACGGAAGCCAAACTGAGTTGGGTTGTACTTTATTTAGCCATTTTACAACTTACTCACGTCATCATCACCCACAAATCCATCAAAGTCCTCATTTTCTGTGTCCGAATTGAACAATTGTCCAAATGAGTCATCGAAAACGCTAAGTTTTATACGTTCGTCCAGGCGGTCACATTCCATTCGCAAATAGTAGCTAGCTAGTAGTTAGCGTAACTATTCCGGCGCTGCCTTCCACGTTTCGTAAAGCTGTGTTGATGTTGATGTCAAAATCCATTGGGTGAATTGACAAAAGAACTCGATATCCCAGCAGTCACTGCGCAGTACTTTTTCTACGGGGAAAATAGTAGGCTGCATGCCGTAGTTGTGAGAGATGGTGTACCCTATCGACTGATTTATTTGATTTTATCGTGATAACAATTTTAGTATTGGTCCATATATAAAGCGCACTGGATTATAAGGCGCCCTGTCTATTTTGGAGAACATTTAAGACTTTTATGTGCGCCTTATAGTCGTAAAAATACGGTAAATAAAATAACTTTTTTTCACAAAATGACTACTGATGGAAATTAGCCTTTGGTTCTAATCTTAAATATTTACATATATGTTCATTAACATGGAAATGTGTATGTTCAGTAATACGCATTGTCAAATTTTTCAGATTTTTGAATTGACAGGAACTGTAAAATGGCAGATTTCTGGTTTTTAATTGAGATTTTTCAACTGTAAATTGGTCAAATAATTCACTTGTCTGACAATTCTCATGAACGAGAAAAAAATCAAAAATAATTTTTGGCTATTCCAGATCAAGTTGCAAAGAAACGTACCCATTCGCAGTCGAGTCCCAGAACCGGGACCGCCGCCAGGTCGTCCCGCATCGCCGGCCACAGCCGCGTCCATTCCTCCTGGGAGCTGACCGTCACCGGCGCCACCGCCAGCAGCTGCTCGGGCGACGGGAGGCACGCGGGGGGTGCCGCCCGGGTCTTCTCGTGCTCCTCCTCCTCCACCGCCACCTCCTCCTCCTTAGGGAGGAGGGTCCGATGGTCGGGAAGCGGCCTTTCCCTCTGGACGGAAGGCGTCCGCTTCCTTTTGGCGCCGAAGGCTCGCCACGCTAGCAGACCGCCCAAAGTGGCGCCGAAGAGCGTCGCCATGACGGCGAATAAGGGATCCCGACGAACCATCGCCGGGAGAACTTGAAAATACAAAATGTTTTCCATCAAGGTGACTATTTCTATTAAAAGGGAATATTTCCTAGAATAAATACAATTAATCTGATGATGACAAACAAGAAGGCTAATGATGGGGTGCATGTTTACACCATTTAACACAAAAAAAAATCATTATAATTCGAAAACATAGCTTTCAATCATATAAAAAAGATTTTGAATGTAAAAAAATAAGCCTTAAAAGAGGCATTTTGAACACATTAAAATTATTTTTTGTTAGATTAAAGCAAGGTGACTATTTCTATTAAAAGGGAATATTTCCTAGAATACATACAATTAATCTGCTGATGACAAACAAGAAGGCTAATGATGGGGTGCATGTTTACATCATTTAACACAAAAAAATAATAATAATAATTCGAAAACATAGCTTTCAATCCTATAAAAAGATTTTGAAAAATTGCCTTAAAAGGGGCATTTTGAACACATTAAAATTATTTTTTGTTAGATTGAAGCAATATTTTTTTGTGTTTGGTCCACATTATGGTTAAATTTGTGTAAACCATCTAGTCTGCAAAAAAGTGACTTAAAAAAGGGTTTTTGTTAAATGGCTTTTACTAATTGAATTAATTTGATCCATTCTTCAATTATTTTTGATTGACAAGAAACATTTTAATTGGAGCATTTTTTTGGGCATTGCCTAATAAACATAAAAATCTATCTCCATACACATCCCATACTCCCAACACACTAGAATTATTATTTAAAAAATGATCATCTAAATTTGCATCCAGTCATTAGCCTACCTGATTGACGTCAGGGGACTTGCAGTTGGCTGGGCTTTAAAAATGGGGAGCTACGCTGCATCTCCCTGCAAACACAATATAATACCTATCAAACAAGAGAAAATGGACATGTTGCAGCTATAATATATATGTATATATATAAATGCACCAACGTAAAGATACGCTACCGGGTGTGGGCACGCGCACAACTGTTTACCTTTTTTTCCCGTCAATCTTAACGAAGCCAGCGATTAACATCCGGGTGATATTTATACCGAAGCCTCAGGGTTCCCGACAGCTCCCCCAAGAGGTCATAAGCATGAACAACACCTAAACACAAAATACGAATCCTACTTTTTAAATCCTACTTATATAATTGTAAAAAAATAAACACATTACAATTTTTCTGTGACATTTTGCAACGCATTTCAGAAAGGGGCAAATTGTAACTGATAAACGACAACAAACGGTCAATTACGGATAAACTATGACTAGTATTGTGTCCAGCCAATGATATGATTCGGTTTACGTCACGTGTGTTTACTTCCGCATCATGAGTTAATGTTCACGACATTGATTGGCTGAATTAGATGCGCGTTCTGCGCAGGTGCCTCTAATTCACATGTTAGCGTATAGCTAACAGTTTGGTGGAGCTGCTGCCTAGCCTTTATCGTGTAAAAAGAGCAAAATTAAAAAAGAAATGCGGTTCTTTTATGATGGAATGGCTTTCGGAGTATGTGCAAATAGAATAACAAGTGGTGAAATTGGGTAAGAACTGTGTAAAGCTTCGCTTTATGTGTTTTTGTCCGTGTTTGTATGCTTGCGTGTATAGTGTGCATGTGTGTTCGCGTGTAGTACGTGTGTTCGTGTGTAGTACGTGTGTTCGTGTGTAGTACGTACGTGTGTGTGTGTAATACGTGTGTTCGTGTGTGTGTAGTACGTGTGTTCGTGTGTAGTACGTGTGTTCGTGTGTAGTACGTGTGTTCGTGTGTAGTACGTGTGTTCTTGTGTAGTACGTGTGTTTGTGTGTGTGTGTGTAGTACGTGTGTTCTTGTGTAGTACGTGTGTTCGTGTGTAGTACGTGTGTTCTTGTGTAGTACGTGTGTTTGTGTGTGTGTGTGTAGTACGTGTGTTCTTGTGTAGTACGTGTGTTTGTGTGTGTGTGTGTAGTACGTGTGTTGTACGTGTGTTTGTGTGTGTGTGTAGTACAGTGTTCGTGTGTAGTACGTGTGTTCTTGTGTAGTACGTGTGTTTGTGTGTGTAGTACGTGTGTTTGTGTAGTACGTGTGTTTGTGTGTGTGTTTGTGTAGTACGTGTGTTCGTAGTATGTATATGCGTGTAGTGTGAGTAGTATTTGTGTTCGTTTGCGTAGTGTGTGTGTTATCGTTTGTCTTTAACCTACACAATGGACTATAAATGGAAATTAGCCCTCAGCTACAATCTTACATATATTCAATAATAAGAATATAAATCTGTTCATTAATATATGCTGTTATTAAATAAATCAAATCAGAAGAAAGTTCTCTGCAAAACATGCAGTGAAGCTAAAGTTGTAAGCGAATTTTCCGATGGAAAAATATTGCATATAATTGGCAACTTGACTATCTCAAGTGACACAATTAGCAGAAAAGTCATTGGAACGAAAATGAGAAAGACTAAGGAAAAATAAGGTCCAATTGAAGTCACATTTGTGCACGTTCTAATGACATTTATTAAGATGTTTTATTCATCGATTTTTTTTCATTCATTTTCTGAATCGCTTTATCCTCACTAGGGTCGCGGGGGGATCTGGAGCCTATCCCAGCTGACTTCGGGCCAGAGGAAAGCGACTAGAGGTAAGATCTTTATCCCGAGCGCGGACCCTTAAAATGTCAATCATTACTTCGGGTTCGGGTCGGACCGATGATGAAAAAAAAAAAAGTATATAATACTTAAACCATGTGGTCTCGCTGACTTAAAAAAAATAAGTTTTTAAAATGTATACTAAAATGATGTGTGGATACTAAACTAAGGAATACTTGTTTTAAAATAATTTGGAATTATGGATAAAACAGTATGTATGTCAATATGGCACTTTGCTTTTATATGTGAGGAAAAAGACTGGCATTTTGACGCTGAGCAGGCATTTAAACAGTTGAAATTGTCAAACAGTATATTATCGTGTAAAAAATGTAAATGTTTATACAGTCTTGTTTAACGTGGATTTCGTTACAAAAACAGGCTTTAATCTGTTATCATAAATCACCCCTCCTCCTCACAAATAAAATATTTAATTTTGGGTTTGCTTCGGGCTCAGGCCTGCAAATTAAGTTAATTCGCCGGGCTCTAAAACCCACGGGCCGGACTTTTTATTTTATTTTATTGAAAAAAGCCTTACTATACATGGTCGTTTTTAAAAGAAAATAAGCCTTACTATACATGGTCTTTAAAAATAAAAATAAAAAAGAGGCTTACTATATAAGGTAATTTTTTTTAAAGAAAATAAGCCTTACTATACATGGTCTTTTTTTAAAAGAAAATAAACCTTACTATACATGGTCTTTAAAAATAAAAATAAAGAGGCTTACTATATAAGGTAATTTTTTTAAAGAAAATAAGCCTTACTATACATGGTCTTTTTTAAAGGTAAAAAGAAGCCTCATTATACATGGTCTTATTTTTAAAGAAAAAAGCCTTACAATACATGGTCTTTAAAAAAATAAAAAAAGGCTTACTATACATGGTCTTATTTTTAAAGAAAAAAGTCTTACTATACATGGTCTTTAAAAATAAAAATAAAAAAAGAGGCTTACTATATAAGGTATTTTTTTTTAAAAGAAAATAAGCCCTAATATACATGGTCTTTTTTTAAAAGAAAATAAACCTTACTATACATGGTCTTTAAAAATAAAAATAAAGAGGCTTACTATATAAGGTAATTTTTTTAAAGAAAATAAGCCTTACTATACATGGTCTTTTTTAAAGGTAAAAAGAAGCCTCATTATACATGGTCTTATTTTTAAAGAAAAAAGCCGTACTATACATGGTCTTTAGAAAATAAAAAGAGGCTTCTTTTTAAGAGAGCCTTACTATAACATGGTCATTTTTTTTAAAGAAAAATATACATGGTCTTTAAAAAAAAAAAACCTTACTTATTTACATGCTCTCTTTTTTCAGAAAATTAGCCTTCCAATAGACGACCTTGGCGAAGAAGCATTCCCCGGACGCTCGCCGTTGACCTCGAAGGCCGCATACTTGCCTGCCGTCCGTTTGTGCAAGACTACATCAGGTGGTCCTCAAGAGCTGCTATTCCACTGGCCCACTAAAGTGACAACTTGGAAGATGCGGGCGGGGATGGAACCAACTACTTTTTGCAAGGTAAGCAAACACTCCCATTTGAGTTAAATCCCCAAAGCTTACTTTGCATGGTAAGCAAGCACTCTCCCATTTGCCCCCATTTTCTAGTTGACCTGAAAAGTGACAACTTAAAAATGCAGAAAGTGAACCAACTACCTTTTGCAGTCTCCAATTGGAGCCAAGTCAGCAACCCACTTCCCAACTTTGGCCGACTACTTTCCCTGAAAAGTGACAACTTTGAAGAAGCGGGAATCGAACCAACTACTTTTTGCATGGTAAGCAAACGCTCTCCCATTTGAGCTAAATCCCCAAAATGCTTTGCACTGGATTGGCCTATTATTTCTATTTGACCTGAAAAGTGACAACTTGGTAGATGTCTATGCATATTTTATTTCTTTTCCAATGTACAGGATGCTGTCTTAATGTGAATTTTCATTTTGTTAATAGAGCTATTTCATCGAAGGAAATACCTTTGCACGGAGACAGCATTTTTCCTCAACCATCATCATTTATTCCATCTTTGAACTTCAATATTTCTCCAAGTGAGTGGAATAAAGTTGTGAAATAATTACAAAATGGAAAAATAGATCAGAGAATAGATATATTCACAGGTTTTGATTGAAAAATAAAATAAACCACGACAGACAACGAAAAAGCGGAAAGCCTTTCTTTGTTTAGATTTGTCGTCCATTTGATATCGGCGCTTGTGCAAAAAAAAAATTAAAATACGAGGAATTCACTTCTTTTGGGGAAAAAAAAAAAATGAAAACGACACGTCCCGAAATAATAATAATAATAATAATCACCTAAACAAAAACCGTACTGGAGGATTTAAAAGCTGCTGTCGATAGGTCCTTATTGATTGTTGCTGCAATGAATTAGCACGTCTTATTTACAATCCATCACCAAAAGATTCCAATTAAAGACACGTCAAAAAAACAAAAAAAATGGTAAGCCGCTGTCCCTTCGCAAAATCTCTTAAGATCCCGTTAAAAATTAGCACGGCTGTCCGGGATTCTCTATAGATATATTTAAGTATATGTATAATATACACACACACACACACGCGTACGTACGTACGTGTATATGTACATAAATATGCACTTTTGTCACCACTGTACCTTTGGCAAGATGACAGTTGCAATCCAAAGCTATGTAAAATATACTATGCATATGCATAAAAATAAACATTTTGGCATTGTCTTGTTGAATTCTTCCAGTTGGGCGACGGTGGGGGGATGGGGGGGTTGGTTGGGGGGAGGGGCTTTTTCTGTGGGACCACCAAATGATGCTAAAGGAAACGTGGGAAGGAAGGTGGCGTTTTTTTTTAAGGTGTTCCTCTCTCAAGACCCGTCCCCCCACCACGAAAACCATCGCATCCTCGGGCGCCGTCATCAGAGTTGGATCTCAAAGGTCTTGTGCAGCTCGGTGGAGAAAGGGTTGGTGGGCGACGGCGTCGTGCGCTGCTGCGTGCGCCCCTCTAGCGCCGCCCACTGGGCCTCGAAGGCATCCTCCTGCACGCCGGGGGGTGGCCGCGGTGACGCCGCCCAATCCTTCGACCCGTTCGAGCCCCTGTCCAAGGGATGCGGCGGGGGGCCGGGGACCGGCCCGGCGGGCGGGGGCAGCCTGACGAAAGGGACGATGGGGACGGGCGGGGGCGCCGCCGAGCCGAAGACGTTGGCCACCATCTGCGAGGGGGTGATGCCCACCACGGGAACGCTCGGCTGCGGGAAGGACAGCCCGTTGGACATCGGGTGGAAGGCAGTCTGGTGGGGGCGCAGCAGGGGAACATACGCCACCGGGTTCACGGGTGGCGGGATGGGGGCGGCGAAGGGCGGGCCGGCAGCCAGGACGGGGTTAGGCGGTGGCGGCGCTCGGACAGATTTGGAAACCTCCTCCAGCCACTTTTCCGCTTCCGAGGGCGTGCGCTTGTGCGAGGACTGCAGCACCGGAGAAGACGTCGGCGGGACGATGATCACGGGAGTGGACGACGACCAATCGCCTAAAGAAAGAAAAATAGGTAAATGGTTTGTTTGGGATTCGTCGTTTGAAAAATACGGGTTGAAATTTGAAGTGTGGCGTGTAAAATGTCTTGTGATTGTTTTACCCGCTGGCGCCGAAGGGCCGGGGAGTCCGACGGGGGCTTTGGCCCAGGGATTCGTGTCTCGGGCGGGCAGGGCGGGGGCCGGCGTCGTCGAGGTCGGCGCCGCGGGGTGCATGGCGGCGGCGTTGGGCAGGTGGGGAGGCGGTACGCTGTGCGGGTGCGGATGCAGATGCGTGGCGGGAAAGGAAACGCCGGACGTAGAGCCGTTGACTGGAACGGTGGAGGGAGACAAAGGTTCAGACATGGCTAAAAAAAGTGTGCAAAAATAAAGGAAAAAATACAAGCGCCTAACCATGAATATAATCATAATAAAGTATAAAGTCTCTGATTTTTTGGGAGTCAAGAGCAAATGTTTTACCGAGAAAAAAGCAATGTCAAATGCAGGAAACAAAATGAGAAGGAATTTTGCGTCAATTCTTTTGCTACATTTCTATTTTTGCAAAGGTTTGTGCATTGTTTTGACTTTTTAGTCATTCATTTTTTGTAGCGTGCAGAGCTGCAAAACGTCTTGTAGTGGCATTTACAAAAAAAAATGATCAATGTTATCTCATGCTTTTCAATGACTTTGCCTTGTTCATTTTTGCAACAAAAAATAAATAAACATGACCGTTACCTGGCGCCAGGGGCGAGGGCGGCGAGGCGAGCGCTTTGGGCATGGGCGCGGAGGAAAAGGGGTCCTCTGGGGGTCCGCTGAAAGCACTGGTGATCTGACTGCACAGTGAACTGATGCTGTCGTTCTCTCCTTCCAACTCGGGTACTGCGTGAGGGGGGGGCGGAAATGGCGGTTACGACTCACGAGGACCACTAACTGCCGACTCCCGGTCTTACCCGCGTTCCTGATGGGGAAGTCGGACTTGCGGCGCATGTTGGAGGGCAGCTCGTTGGGGCGCAACGACATCTGGCGCTTGAAGGGCGACGTCTTCTGGCTGAGCGCCGGGAAGCCTCGGAAGGAGCCCTGCCTGGCCAGCGCCTCGGCGGGGGCGTGCCGGCGGGGGATGGCCTGCGAGCCCGCCGCCGACGACGACGGGAGCGGCGGCGAGGACGAGGGCGACGGCGAGCCGCCCGACTGGACGGCGGAGACGTTGACCACGCCGCCGGACGTGTTCCCCAACGCCTTGGCGTCGTTCTCTGCAAGCAAAAATGACGGAGAAAATATCAAAAGTGAGGTCGCTAATGAATATTGTAGGCTAGTGTTTGCGCTAGCACGGTAAATCGGTTATAGGACATCTTTTGGAATTACTATCTTATTGTTATAGGCTTGTTTGAAGTAAAAATGAAGCCAAAATGGAGGACTACCTCTTCCAAAAACAATATTTTATTACAACTGTACCGTATTTCCTGCAATAAGGCGCAACTAAAAGACTGGTTCATCTTTCTATGACAGAGCGCCAACTTGTGGATGTACAACACAATGCCCTACTACTACTACAGCACCTTAAAATCTGATACAAAAAATATATAAAATCATTTTTTTAAATTGCAGGTGCACCTCATAGTCCGTAAAATACGGCTACACACACAAAAAAAAAAAAAGAGTATGAAACAAACCAAATAAAAAAAAAAATCGCAGTGCAAAAAAAATCATTCAAAGTGAAAAATCACTGCTGTGGTTGCCAATTTCATCTGTTAGCAAAGCGCTAATATGAATTGCCAATTACTACCATTTATTCTTTAAATAAAAATCGACCTGTTTTTCTTCAAACCAAGAATGTAGCACCAATAATAAAACAAATATCAAAATCAACTTTACACATTACACATAACTAATGAAATTGGAACAACATTATTGCAACTAAATGATGTCATCAGACGCCATTAGCCTACATGACGACAAATTTAGCCAAACAGCTAAAAGTTAGCATCTCCAAACTGTCCGCCAAATTCTGCAGAACGTCAAATTGTGACAATTAGGCGCATACTGTCATCACCTGGACACCCTTTACTCCATCTTGTTTCCCCCTGGGGGTCAATTGAATACATGGAACGCCCCCGCCAATCAATCATCGTCATTAGCCCATTAGCCGCCACGGCGCTAGCTAAATACGAACCGTGGCGTGGTCAGTCATTTCTGAACACCCACCTTTTTTGGAGTCCTGCAGTTGCCTCATGACTTCCTCCCGCTCGGCCGCCTCGGTGGCGGTGGTGACGCGGAAGGACCCCTCGCGGGTAAACGTGGTCCGGTTGGCGTCGAAGGTGGCCGTGACGCCGCACTCCTTCTCCCGCTTCTGCTTGCGTTCCAGGCAGGCGGCGAAGGCGCACCCCACCGCGTGACTGAGCCGCTCCCCCTGAGCCAGACGGCGTATTGGCGTCAAATATTCGAGGGGTGGGCGGGGCGCAAATATCGCCGATATTTGGGTACCGAGTCTTTGATGGCCATGAAGCAGTGGCAGATCCAACGCCGCGTGGTCCCGTCCCGGCAGATATAGGAAAAGGCCCGCTCGAAATTTCGGTCCGGCGCGCAGAAGGACACCTTTTCGATGGTCTGGTCTAGAATCAAGTCCTGCGGGGAAAAAAAGGAAATTATAAATAAGAAGCACGGTGGTCTCATGACAAGTTAAAGCCTTTACAGCAGGGGTGTCATGTTTTATTGGTTCGCGGGCCGCTTTAACATCAACTTGATTTCACGTGGGACGGACCTTTTTAGATATAATATTTAGATTTTTTTTATATAAATGGATTAAAAGAACTGGATTAAAAGCCCTGAAAATTCTGTTTTCTATAGATCTAAAACAATGTTTATTTTAGCTTTTTTTTAAATATATTTTTTTGATTTTACAAAATTATTTTTGAACTAAAAACAGGAAAAAATGGATTAAAAAATTGAAAATTATTGATTTAAAAAGGGGGAAAATCAGGAAATGTCATATACATCTATACTCTTCATTTGAATTTGATCCTAAAACAGAAAGTCGGCACTCATGATTGACTTCCCCGGGCCGCACAAAATGATGCGGCGGGCCAGATTTGGCCCCCGGGCCACTACTTTGACACGTTTTACAGTAATCCCTCGAATATTGCGGTTAATATAGACCAGACATGGCCGGAACCATTGAAAAATCACAAAGTAGGGTCACCCAACTATAACTTTTTTTTTCCAGTGGTAGTTTTAGTAGCAAGAATGGCTTCTGCTTATGAGTTTCAGCGTGGATTTTCACTTTTTTCTTAAATAATTAATAGCAGAAAAAAATGGCAAAGAAGTGAATTTGATTAACTAATCGGGTGCAATGAAGGGTGCCCTCAATACCACTGAAACATGAGCAGTCACCACCAATCCTCCCAGTTTAAATGACTGCATTTTCCACTAGTTGTTTCATATAAATTTAAAATTCATCATTCATAATAAGTGACTGAAAAAAAAACCGATTAAAAATAACCAAGTAGTTTTAACCAGCAGATGTCACTGTCACCAATAGTATTTTCTTACTAGTGTATTATAACTTGCAATGTTAATAGTACAACTAGCCTAAATGGAGGCTTTTATAATATAAGATATTTTCATATGGCATAAATATTACCGAGGCTTCGCAAGTATGAAATAAACCCGTTAAAAAAGGAAAATGAAGTTTTGACTCTTAATTTTGCCAAAATATAATTTTTGGGTTCAATTGGACAAGCTTTTCTTTTAATTTTTTTGTAAATAACGCCAAATGGTTCATAGAATAGTCAAATTATTAATTTTTCTTTCCTTTAAAAATGTATATGGACCTTGGAACTCCATCAAAATGTTGATTTACAAAAAGGTAGCTTTTTTAGTTTGTTTTGTTCTCCAAATTCAAATAAAAATGATTAATAAAGCTCCACAACGGCAAAAACTTTGTGACCAATTGCCAGCCCACCTTGGTTTTGTCGTCGACCACCCGCAGACCGTCTGCCGACACCCAAAGCACGGCGCGCACCGCCTTCTTGCCAGCCTAAAACATAAGACATGCATTTTACTCAACACAAAAAATACATATTTTGTCATCCACACAAAAAAAAATGAAAGAGGAAGAAACAAGAAGTCGTTGCCGGGGTGCCCTGTTGTTAGAATAGTGACGAG